>NW_027514097.1:0-98591 GCF_048772815.1 Callospermophilus lateralis
GAAAGCAGTAGGTCAGATTTTATTTCTTTTAAAGTTATGTTCAAAAGTTTCTTTGGTTTTTGATTTGTGTCAAGATTACTAGGATTTAAACAGGGGATATAGTGTATAACTCAGCCAAAAAATTTAGGGTAGCTGTTACATGAACTAAGTATTTTTACTCTTGTTAAAAATTTTTATTTTGTAATTTCCTTATAAGTGATCTAAAGATTCCCTGTTAGTGTTTTACAGAAGTGTTGCTTTAAGAACACAACATGGGTTAATTTAAGATAATAAGTCATCACCTATAAGACAGAATAATACAGATCCCAATTAATTAAAAGATAAATAATTATAAAGTTATAGACATTAAATCCCAGTACTTGTAATATAAGGCTGTTAAAATTTATTTGCTGGATGTTTCAGATTAGGATTTAATTAAAGTTAAATGAAAAGGGCCAAGAAAACCAATATTTGGCTCTTGCCCTCTGAGTCAGTCTGAATCCAGGGAACAGGGGACTTCTCTAAAGAGCTTTGCAACTCTGGGCCAAAT
Source organism: Callospermophilus lateralis (assembly GCF_048772815.1). Lineage (NCBI taxonomy): Eukaryota > Metazoa > Chordata > Mammalia > Rodentia > Sciuridae > Callospermophilus > Callospermophilus lateralis. Next base: position 530 of record NW_027514097.1, read on the forward strand.
AACCTCCAGATCAGGAAAAATAATGAGACCACTGGTGAACATAAAGCCAGTGAGTGCATTTGCCATGAAGAGGAGAGTTATCAGAGAAGGGAGACATTCTTATGCTTCTGAGGGAAACCACATGGTCAAGCAAGACCTGGACCCACCTAGCGAAAATGGCACTATCAGAACTGAGAAGCTGCTCTCAAGTTTCCCCAGAATTGACTCCCATAAAAGCTCAGCTGACTGTGAAAAATAGATAGAAACAGAAGTCAGTTTGACTGTTTCATCTTAAACAGTTAGCAAAGACATTTAAAACGAAAATACAGCCATTCCTGGGCATTTTAATTAATAATAATAATAATCATCATCATCATCATAATAATAATAATAATAATAAAATTTTAAGGTATACAATTTATGTTAGCCTCCCAAAATAAGTAAGACTGGAAACTAAAAGAAGGATTCTCAGACAGGAATGCCTGATAACTGTAAAAAGAGACTATCAAGAGGAGCTGCCAGAGGCAGATTTTTTAGGTTAAGACCTACTTATATTCCTAACCTAAACAGGTAGTCTTCGTGTCTGCTAGTACGATTATCCAGCCCTGAGTAACAGAAGTGAAGATTTCTTTATTAGACACAAAGGTCATACTAGTAAAAGGATTTTGCAAGATCAGATGACATGAAATTATTACACTGTATCTAATGGGGAAGGACAACTGTAACACTAAAATTAAAAGGTTACATTGACAGTCCAGATAACTGGGGAAACTAAAGTCTGGTGAGGGAACCTCAATACAGCGACATGTTCCAACTGCTGCAAAATTTATTCAGTACTCATGGTTTTTGTTTCTCTCAACTTTCAGGGCAGCTGAACAATAGGTAATCTAAAGGCCCAAAGCAGGGTTTCTCCACTGAGACTTTCATGGTCACACTGATATCTGAGTTTTCTGACATGGTCGCCATTCCTTTCAGCTATTCAGTACATGGCCATGTCACAGAGATTGGAGGTGGTACATACCTTGGACACAAAACCATGAGCCTATTCTACAGAGTGGCCAGAATTCAGAAAGAAAACCGGAACTTAGGAAGATAGCAGGTGTTGCCCATCGATAAGGCAAGCTGCAGTACATTCATAAATTGTGCAGGATGAATGCTGGGAAGCTTTCTACTAGACAGGACACATCCAATGATGCATCCTCTTTTCTAATATCTACAACCACGGACACAGTGGGTTACACAGACATAGAAACACTCGCCTTGTCAAATGACTTAGTAAAAGCTGTTCACTCCAAACCAAGTAAACCGCCTTTCCTACCTATTCTCAGAATATGAGACAAAACCACAAACCCACACCCACACCCACAAAGACACCTCCTTCCCCCAAGTAGGTCTGTGACTATCCGGAGTTTACTCTGAGTGGTGGACCATGCTATGTTCACCAGAAATGGCCTGTCCTATCTCAGATCTGGTCTCTTTGACCACCTCTCTGAAATTGTCAGAAGCGAGCGCTGAGCCACTACCTGCTTTCTCAGAAAAGGACCCTCTTCAGAGCTTTCCTCGCATTTGGCCATCCTCACATCAGTAGGTACCAAAAAAGACTGACCCTGTCCTCGGTAAATCCAAACAAGTGAGACCAATGGGACTTGGATTGGGACTGCTTTTGGGTGCCTGGCTTCCCGAATCCCAAGTTCAGAGAATTCCATCACCAAGGAAGTGAGGTGAGGTCACTTCCTTCCTGAACTGAATGAGGTCACTGCCTTGGCAACCAGTTTGTCCTAACAGTTGCTTCCAAGGGTCCCATGAGATGGAGGCTTCCCCTACTCTCTGTGACACTTTCACACGTTAGAATGATAAATCAAACATAGGCACCCAGGAACAGCTCTCCATAATTGCCTGCTTTGGTCCATCTTCTCTACATTAAGATCAGAGAGGATGATTCAGACACAACCCTTCATCCTGACCAGGTTGCTTTCCATGGTAGATGACTTTTGCTCTCTCAGGTCCTTCATAGCTGCCTATATCTTCTCCAGGGATCATTTCTGCAAGGACCTTTGTGGTTATTAGCAGGTTAAAGATCCCCTACATTCCTGTATTTTAAGACCAACTCTGTCCCTGCTCTTCTGTAATGTAAGATTGAGGGAACAGTGTATGCTTAGGGTTAATAACAGATTCAATTTCAGTTAGGAATCATTCTACAGGATGAATAAAGGTATTGGGATCCTGCAATATTTACAACAATATATAGGTGAAATATAATTATGAAAACAGAAATCTAAGTAAGATTTGAAGCCCAGAAGGTCATTGGGCCCTTGATTGGTATACTTAGCTTTGAATTACTTTCTGCACAGATGTCTCAGATAAATCGATATACAATGGCATAGTATCTTGTACCTGGGATGATGGAATGTAGAAGAGAACATCCAGTCAAAAAGTGATAGAAGTTAGGATTAGGAAGATATTCGGTAGGTTTAGGAAGGAGGGAATAATAGATTTGGAACAAATGTTCTTTAGCAATAGGGTTTCGGTTAGAGGGTGAATGTAAGTGTCACCACATGTGAAGATTCAGTCACAATGATGAACTGGGGAAAATATCTAGGAAAGAAGATATCAATTGAGACATTACAAAATCAGGCAAAGTATAAAGTGAGTGACAGGATTAGACTTTTTCAAAAGGGTTGAGTTTGATTATATAATCTTTGGAAGAAACAAATATGTAGTCACCAATAGGATTTTCATTTGAGCACATTAGGCAACCTGGACATGGATGTTTTTAGTAATCCATGTTCAATTTCCGTTTAGGTTTGGTACAATCATAAGTGTGACGTTTGTGTTTTTTGTGTCCTGAATATTACTGTGATAAAATGTATATGTAGATCAGGTGACATGGGTATTTCTTCCACCATTTCTGGGAGCAATATGTTGAAGATGTATTAATTAGTACTGGACTTCAATGAGGTGTATCCTGTGTCTATGAATATAGAGATAATGCATGAATAGACGATACTGTGAATAAATAATATAACTGATTCCACTTTAAATAATGGTTGAATTAATATCTGAAAATATATACGAAATCTTATATTGATATACATTCATTCATTTCAACCAGTTGTACATCTAATGTTAACATTAGGGTTATGGATTATCATGAAGGGTGTGTGAGTTTTGCTTCAAAAGTGATTATGGAAATCAAAAATAAAGTGTTTGGAAAGAAGTCTCACTGAAAGACCCGTCAAGAAACCTGGAGGAATACATGTGTTCTAAAACAGGAAGTGATTGAAAGTGAAACAAATGCCTATAATTTGCGAACTTGTGGATGAAATATATATCCTATGATGTGCATAAACTGAAGAAATTGTAAAGTACCAGTGTTAAATAAAAATGAATGTCAAAAGTTACATCATATCCCATAGGAATCTACTTGCATTGATGTTAAACAGGATGAGTTACTGTAGAAATATTAGGATTTGTATGCACCATTCACTGAAGTTAGTTGTCAGTACTAGGAAACAATATGTATTTCGGGTTGATGAATATTTTTGAGAATAATCTTGTGAAATATTGATTATAAATCCACATACATGAGCATCAATGAATTGATAGAGTATACAGTAAGATACATATATTTCATATTTTGAAAAATCTGGAGTGTGTGTGTGTGTGTATATATGTATATATATATATATATATATATATATATATATATATATATATATATATATATATATATATACATATAACACAGAGACATTAAAAAGTAGCAATACATATGACAATCAAAATTTGTTGTGAAATATATATCATCCACATATATTTGGATATACATATAACACACAGACATTAAAAAGTAGCAATATATATGACAATCGAAATTTGTTGTGAAATATATATCATCCACAGGTCCAAATATATTTATTTTACTCAACATGATTTATGTATAATGTTGTTCAACTAGGAAATTCACGAATAGTTTGAATTTTCAGTTCCAACAGCGTTTAGTAGGAGTGATCTCTGCTAACAATTTGTATCTGCCAAATCAGCCATCTCAAAAGAATGTACATGTGATACCAGGTAGGAATCTATATGTGCATATGAAATTACATGTGCTGAATAGGCTACAGAGAAAGGGAGACAGGATTTTTTTTTATTTGTTAAATTAAAAACACATGGAGAACTATTTCAACAAAAAATTGACAAGTTTTACAACAGCTACACTTTATCATGCAAAAGGCAATTCCAACTGTACTTCTGAACTGCTTGCATTTCCAATTTGTTTGGGTTATTTTTCTCCATCATATTAGGATTAGTAGTCAGAGTCTAGTAGGTTTTGGGGTAGTGTCAGGGATAAAGTACTTCCAAAGGAAAATTAGAAAAAGAATTCAATGAGTAGGCAAATATGTGCTACAAAAAATCCTCCCACACTCATCCAGAACAAAGCCTTGACATAACCATTACCCCAAGTATGACACAATTAGAAGAGAAGAGTTTGAAAATCCGTGATTATATATCTGGAATGGAACATGCTCAGGAGTTTACAAACTTGGAGGTGGTAGAGGAGATTCCAAAAGTAAGGGACAGGGTAAACACGCCACAAACATGGAGCTCTGGTGGAATAAAGACTTATTGAGAAACAGCCTCTGAGTTTGGACACATGAAATATATGTTGTTGTCAGGAGCTTTAGCTTCCTTTGTAGTGAGACCATCAAAGCTGGGTCTGCATCTATGTGACCTGGAGGAAGTGGTTTCTTATTTTCCAATGACCATGAGGCAGCAGTGCTGAATTCTATCTTTTTAGGTCAACTGTGGCGATTGGGGACTAAGTGTCTCCCCCCCTGTGGACCGTGAAGTCATTTGGTCATCCTCCATTTTTCCTGGTGTTTCTTGCAGCTGCACTGGGAGTTTGGTATTTGCTTCACAAAATACAAGGAATTCAACTGGGACACAGGGCTGGAGGGAGTTCTGTCACGTGTGGTGAAACAGGGTCAGCAAGAGAATGCACCAACTAGGCTTCTTTCCTATATAGCTTGCCCCCTTGACTATAGCAACCTGATTCTGAACATTGCCCTGAAACCTCTCCATATAACAAAATGCCTTTACTTATAAGGGTCTGTTGGCTGCACCATGTCAGTCACAAGCCATTTTGAAGACAATGGCAGATCCACATGGCCCCACCGCAGATGTTTTATCACACTCCTGCCCACCACTCCTCTAGGCCCACTACTCAGAAGGCACCAAGTTACTGGCATCTCTGTTCTACACCATTTTCATGGAACCCAGTCAATCAAGGCACTGTGTGGTACACTCATGATCAGAAACAGGACATCCAAAGATTCTCCAGTGCCACCTGTTCATGGGAATTTCAAAAATTTCATGGTATTTATCAGGAAACATTAAATGGTGAGGAAGCTCATTTCATAGAAAGCTGTGGAGAATTATCACAGGCAAGACTTCCCAAAGAGTAGCCAAAATGTCACATGAAGCCATGCCCATTGAGGTTTACAATGTGAGGTCCATGTGTGTTTTGCCTCTCAACTCTGGCTGTCAAGTTTTTCAGAATAAAATCATGTGATATCCTAGCTGAAATTCCTAGTGCTCTGTGGAAAGCAAACCTGGCCCTAGATCAGTTTCCAAGGGCAACTCTTATCCGTGGTCTCCTAAAATCCCAAAACAGTTCATGGCAATATTTCTCTGATGCCATTTCCTGAACTCAGTATCTAAGGGGAATCACACCAGAGTTCAAGCCAAGGTGGACCCAGTCATCTCTTCCAACTGTCACACAAATAACCAAAATTAAAACCAAAACACTCCCACATGGCCCTCATCTTCTTCCATATAGGCACTCATCATAAACTCCGGTTGGTGGTTTCCATGAGGGACACAGCTCAAGACAGTGTCAAAAATATGCTCCCTTGCCACTCATTTGCCTAAAGTCAGAGTGGCCTGGACACACTTCCGGTGAACCAGGAGTGATCAAATAGGCCTGCCATTAATACTGCTCTGCTTGTCCAATTTGAGGCCTACTGACTGTCAGGTATAAATTCTTTATGCGATTTGGAGTAATGAGAAAACTCAAGAACTTCTGCATGGCTTTGAAGAACTCATTTGACCCAAAGGATCCCTATTCTCACTTGATAGAGGTCAGGAACCTAACAGAGGAAGGCAAGAGACTTCATCCACAATGACTGATCTTTTTGCCATTGTGGTTTTGGATGCACATATGGGATCTTTCTTTAGATAAATTAGGTGCTGAGAATCTAAGCCACAGCCTCACACAGGGTGAAGAGGCTGATTGAGACACATCCTTTTCCAAAGCATTTAATCAAAGAAACACAGGTGATGCCTATTCATTTCCATTTGAAAACTGTTTTCTTCAGGATTCAAAAAAGGATGGCCTGAGGCAAAGACCTTCCTGAAATTCAGGGCAACAGAACATTAGGTAAGCAAAAGGCCTAAAGCAGAGTGGCCAGAATTAAGGAAGAAAACAGGAACTTAGGAAGGTAGCAGGTGATGCACATCAATAAGGCTAGCCACACTCTATTCATAAATTGGGCAGGATGAACGCTGGAAAGCTGTCTACTAGACAGGAAACAATCATTGATGCATTCTCTTTTTTAATGTCTGCATCCACAGACACAGTGTGATACACAGATATAGAAACACTCCCCTTGTCAAATGACATTCTAGAAGCAGTCTAGTCCAAACCAAACAAACCGCCTTTCCTACCTATTCTCAGACCATGAGACATAACCACAAACACACACCCACACCCACAAAGGCACCTCCTTCCAGCAAGTAGGTCTGTGACTAACTGGAGTGTCCTCTGACTGACAGACTTTCCCTGAAATGTCCTGTCCTGTCTCAGATCTGGTTTTTTGGGCAAGTCTCCGAAGTTGTCAGTAGCCAGTGCTGAGCCACTACCATCTTTTCCAGGACAGGCACCTCTTCAGAGCTTTCATGGCATTTGCCGATCCTCACATTAGAAGGTACCAAGAATGACTGACCCTATCCTTGTTAATTCCAATCAAGTGAGCACACTGAAACTGGGACTGGGACTGGCTCTGGATGCCTGGCTTCCTGGATCCCATGTTCAGAGAGTTAAATCAACAAGAAAATGAGGTGAGGTCACTTCTTTCAGGAACTGAATGAGATCACTGCTTTGGTAACCATATGTCCTAACAGTTGCTTCCAAGAGTCCCATGCGATGGAGGCTGCCCCTATTTCCTGTGACACTTTTACAAGTTAGAATGGTATATCAACCATAGGCACCCTGTAAGAGCTCTCAACACAGGCCTGGATTGGTCCACCTTCTCTACATTGAGAAGAGAGTGCCTCATTCAGACAATCCACATCAAGTTGTTTGCCATGGATGATGACTTTTGCCCTCTCAGGTCCTTCATAGCTGAATACATCTTCTCCAGGGATCATTTCTGCATGGACCTATGAGGTTCTCAGCAGGTGGAAGATCCCCTACATTCCTGTATTTTAAGACCAACTCTGTCCCTGCTCTTTTGTAAAGTTAGATTGAGGAAACAGTGTATGGTTAGTATTAATAACATGTTCAATTTGGATTAGGAATCATTCTGCTGGATTAATAATGGTATAGGGAACCTGCGATATTTATAAGAATATAGAGGAGAAATATACGTATGAAAACAGAAATCTAGGTACGATTTGAAGCCCAGAAGGGCATTGGGCCCTTGATGGGGATACTTAGCTTTGAATTACTTTCTGCACAGTTGTCTCAGATAAATCGACATACAATGGTATAGGACCATTTACCTTGTATGATTGAATGTAGTGAAAGGGGAAGAGTCGGCAGGATTAGGAAGGTAATCGGTATATTTTGAAAGAAGAGTGAGTATAGGATTTGGACCAAAAGTTCTTTAGAAATAGGGTTTCTTGTAGAGAATGACTGTAAATGTCAGCACATGTGAAGAGTGAGTCACAATGATGAACTGGTGAAAATATGTAGGAAAGCAGATATCAATAGAGACATTAGGAAATCAGGCAAAGTATAAAGTGAGTGATTGGATTAGACAATTTCAACATGCTTGAGAGAATATATAATCTTAGGAAGAAACAAATATGTAATTACCAATAGGATTGACATTAGAGAGCATTAGGCAAACTGAACGTGGATGTTTTTAGTAATCCCTGCTCACTTTCCATTTAGATTTTGGTAGAAGCATAAGTGTGACCTTTGGTTTTTGTGTCCAGAATATTACTGTGATAAAATATATTTGTAGATAAGGTGACATGAGTATTTCTTCCACCAGTTCTCAGAGCAATATTTTGAAGACTTATAAATTAGTATTCGGGATACAAATAAGTTTACCCTGTATCTATGAATACAGAGATAATGCATTAATAAATCATAATGTGAATAAATAATATAACTAGTTCCAATTTTAAATAATGGATTTAATTGATATCTGAAAATATACAGGAAATCTTATATTGATATACATACATTCATTCCAACGAGTTAAACATCTAATGGTAATATTAGGGTTATGGTTTATCAGGAAGAGTGTGTGAGTTTTGCTATTGTGGGTGAAGGAAAACGTGAGCCAGATGCAGGTTGGCTAGCCTAGATTACTATGTTTACCCGGCAGTTATCAAAGCCACAAAAGCCAAGGCTGTGTGAGGAAAAAGCCGACTTCTTCTGTGAGTCATAGGGATTTGAGCATATAGGGGCTGCCTAGAGGAACCCAAACTTTTCATCAAATTCAGTACACAGCATTGGCCATATTACCAATTAACAACCAAAACCGATGGCCCCCAGGGGGGTCTCTATAACCTCAAATTCTGTGTGACCTTTTTAACTGCAGCAAGTGCTCAATAGCGTGGAAGGAAATTCCCCTATGTGGAGGCCTTTTTCCTCCTTCACTCAAATTCTGAACTATACATCTCCAATAGATCCTCACCGTCTGCCATCTACTCCAGATGCTCTGCTGTCAATCCCACCTCAGCAACCTGATTTCTTCTCTCCAATTACTAGATCAAATACCCAAACCACCGCTGGTTCTCAGACAATTGCCCCCTTGCTGAGGTAGCAGGTACTGAGATACCCCTCTTCCCACTCACTCCTCTCTTCTCCTGTCAGTGTCCGCACCGGGTCCCAACAGGTCCTTTTACCAGCTAACCCAAAGCTCAAACAGGCAGAGGAGAGCCCTCAGACCCCTATCCAAGATGTAATGAAAATGGCCTTTAAAGTTGCTTTGTCAACACTGAAAACAGGTTACTAAGAATTTGAAGTCCCTCACAGGCTTTTTGAGATACTCACTCCCATCTTCCCCTCTGGTCTATCTGTTCTACTGCTCAACTTTTTGATGCTAGGAAAATCCCAAAGCCCTTTCCCATTATTCTTTTACATCTCTTCTTCCTCATTCTCAGATCCACGGAGCTGCTCTCACCACCCGCCTTTCACGTCTTCCCCCTCTGTACCAGGACCACAGAAAATTCTTAACTGACCTTCTCCAGAAGTCTTCACCATGGCTGAATTTAGGACTTTTAGCAAAAGAGTCCCAATGAAGGAGTTCAATGTAGATAAACTTCCTCTTTTCTTGTTGCCCTGTTCTACGTACCATGGGCTGGAAAAATCAGCTCTGCTATGCTAGACACCCCTTTACTAGTTTTTCACAAAATATGTGAACAAGGCCTCTGGCCTTGAGCTGGGGCTTCACAGAGATGGCTACATTTCTAAGATAAAGAAGTTACCAACTGGGCTCCATGGTAATAGCTGGCAGGGAGAAAAAAAAAGAGAAGACAAAATCTCTCCCCCTCCCAAGTGTCCTTAAAAACTAAACTTGCATAGAACAGAGGAAATAAAACAGAAACAAAAACAGCTTTTTGTGAACTTCTGCAGACTGTGAACTTCTGAGCCACTTTACCTACATGTTGGGTACAAAATTCTGAAACTACCTAAACTTGGGGTTCAGCGGATTAATTGATTACAACAGAAGCAATGCCCTCTAAATCCGTTTGCAACCAAATAGGATTGTTTCCCTAGCTTCGGTGCTATCTTAGGTGCCTTGCCTTGTCTGTCCCTACAAAAGTGTAATTCTATATACATAAACATTGTTAATGGGTTAATAAAATGGTCAACAGATGTGATTAATTATGTAATGGTGCAGATGATTCCCAGAGTGCTCTATCATTAAACAGGTTCATTTCAAAATCAAATAGGGGGGCAAAAATCTCGGTTCTGCTGGGAAGCTGTATTCCTCACTTTAGCCATCCTATTCGGAATAGGAGTTGCTGCAGGGGTGGGCACAGGAACCACTGCCCTAGTCCATGGGACACAACAAATAACCCAATGACAAGTACCAATAGACCAAAACTTAAAGATATTAAAAACCTCCATCACAGCTTTACAGGAATCTTTAACCTCGCTCTCTGAAGTAGTTTTACAGAACAGGCGACATTTGGACCTTCTCTTCATGAGAGAAGGGGCCTTTGGGCTGCATTGAGGGAAGAATATTGTTTTTATGCTGACGATACTGGAGTTGTAAAAGAATCTATGAGTAAATTAAAAAAAAACGCCTTGAAGAGTGTCAACGAGAGACAGAGGCCCAAAAAGGGTGGTTTGAGTCTTGGTACACACAGTCCCCGTGGGTAACTACACTTTTATCAGCCTTGGCCGGTCCTTTAATAATCTTCATATTATTGCTAACTGTAGGGCCCTGTATGCTCAACCGTGTAGTTTCTTTTCTCCAAGCTCAAATTGGACAAGTTAAACTTATGGTAATCAGACAACAATGTTTCCGACTAGCAGACATGAATTGTGACACCCCCCAATGATCACTTTTATGATTAAAAGTAACCAGAACAAGAAGTGGGGAATGAAAGGATAATAAAATAGGTACTTGTCAATTTCTGTTTTTCTGTATGCTTAACAAAACACTGTTGAAATCTTGAGAACTGTTTGCTTATCTTGTTCCCCAAATGTACTGTCCCCAATTGCCAAACTGCAGAATGTACTCCCTCACACATTTGCAAACAAACCGCCCACTTGCCATGACCCATCAATAAATTTCACTCCCTGCCCTCTCTAAGGAAAGTATATAAGCTCTGCTTAAGCTGTTCTCAGGGCTCTCTGCTAAATTCAAGTGAGCTCTGAGCCACAGCATGCTGGACCCGCAATAAACACTTTGCTGTTGCATGTGACAGTCTCTTGGTGGTCTCTTACTCCAACGCTCGACCAACCTTTACATTGGTACAATCATAAGTGTGACCTTTGCTTTTTGTGTCCAGAATATTACTGTGATAAAATGTATACATAGGTCAGGTGACATGAGTATTTCTTCCACCATTTCAAGGAGGAATATTTTGAAGACATGTAAATTAGTATTGGGGGTATAAAGAGGTGTACCCTGTGTCTATGAATATAGAGATAATGCATGAATAGACAATAATGTGTATAAATAATATAACTGGTTCCACATTAAATAATGGATTGAATTGATATCTGAAAATATATAAGAAATCATATATTGATATACAATCATTCATTCTAACCAGTTATACATCTAATCGTAATATTAGGGTTATGGTTCATCATGTAGGGTGTGTGAGATTTGCTTCAAAAGTACTTATGTATATCAAAAATAATGTGTTTGGAAAGAAGTCTCATGAAAAGACCAGTCAAGAAACATGAAGAAATATATGTGTTCTGAAGTAGAAAGTGATTGAAAGTGAAACAAATGCTTATAAATTTGCAAACTTGTGGATGAAATCTATATCCAATGATGTGCATAAACTAAAGAAATTGTAATGCACCAGTGTTGAAAAAAAATTAACATCAAAATACACATCATGTTCCATAGGAGTCTACTTGCATTGATGTTAAACTTGGTCAGTTACTGAAGAAATATTAGGATTTGTATACACCATTCACTGAAGTTAGTTTTCAGTAGTAGGAAACAAATATGTATTTCAGGTGGATGAATATTTCTGAGAATGATCTTGTGAAAAGATAATTATAAATCCACATACATGAATATGAATGAATTTAGGAAATGTATAATAAGACAGATATATTTCATATTTTGAAAAATCTGGATAGTATATATATATATATATATATATATATATATATATATATATATATATACAGATATTAAAAATTAGCACTATATGCCAATTGAAATTCACCATGAAATATATATCATTCACAGATCAAAAATATTCATTTTACTGAACATGGATTTATATATAATGTTGTTCAGCTAGGAAACTCACCCATAGGTTGAATTTTCAGTTCCATCAGCATTTAGGAGGAGTGATCTCTTCTCACAATTTGTATCTGCCAAGTCAGCAACCACAAAATAGTGTACGTGTGGTACCAGGTACGATTGTATATGTGCTTATAAAAATACATATGCTGAATAGGCTACAGTGAAAGGGAGACAGGAATTCACATATTGGTTAACTTTAAAAACAACTGGAGAACTATTTCAACAAAAAATTGACTAGATTTATAACTCCTACCCTATACAGTGCATAAGGCAAGTCCAAATATACACCAGGCCTCTTTTGTAAATGCTTGTATTTCAATTTTTGGGGGATTATTTTTCTCCATCATATTAGGATTAGTACACAGAGTCTAGTAGGGTATGGGGTAGTGTCAGGGATTCAGTATTTCAATTGGAAAATTGGAAAATGAATCCAATGTGTATGCAAACATGTGCTACACAAAAATCCTTCCACTCTCATCCAGAACAATTCCTTGACATTTCCTTCGCTCCAAGTAAGACACAATTTGAGGAGAAGAGTTATAAAATCTGTGAATATATATCTGGAATGAAAATTGCTCAGGAGTTTAGAACTTTGAAGGTGGTAGACCAGTTTCCAAAAGTAAGGGACAGTGTAAACTCCACAATCATGGAGCTCTGCTGGCCTAAATACTTCTTCAGAAACTGCCTCTGAGGTTGGGCACTTGAAATATATGTTGTTGTCAGGAGCTTTATCTTCCTTTGTAGTGAGACCATCAAAGCTGGGTCTGCATCTATGTGACCTGGAGGACATGGTCTCTTATATTCCAATGAACATTAGGCAGCAGTGCTGAATTCTCTCTTTGTAGATAATCGTGGCCACTGGGGGCTAAGTGTCTCCCCATGTGGAGTGTGAAGCTATTTGGTCACCTTCCACTTTTTGTGGTGTTTCTTGCCGCTGCACTGGGAGTTTGGTATTTGCTTCACAAAATTCAAAAAGTTTAACTAGGACAAACTGCTGGAGGGAGTTCTGTCACGTGTCGTGGGTCAGGGTCTACAGGAGAATACACCAATCTGGCTTCTATCCCACATAGCTTGCCCCCTTGACCATAGCAACCTGATTCTGAACATTGCCCTGAAACTTCTCCATATAACAAGATGCCTCTACATACAAGGTTCTGCTGGCTGCTCCATGTCAGTCACAACCCATTTGAAAGCTAATGGCAGATCCACATGACCGCACCACAGATTTTTTAACACACACGTGCACAACACTTCTCTACGACCACTAATCAGCAGGCTCCAACTTACTGACATCTCTGTTCTACATCATTATCATGAAACCCTGTCAATCAAGGCAGTGTCTGGTACACTCAAATCAGCAACAGGACATTCATGGTTGTCCAGTGCCACCTGGTCATGGGAATTTCAAAAATGTCATGGTATTTATGTAGCCATTTTTCAAGGATGAATTTGGAGGCACTCTGGGTTTCAATTCATTCAGGTACCGTTAAATGGTGAGGAAGCTCATTTCAATGAATGCTCTAGAGAACTCTCACAGGCAAGGTTTCCCAAAGAGTGGCCAAATGTTACATGAAGCCAGGCCCATAGAAGTCTACAATGTGAGGTCCATGTTTGTTTTGACTCTCAACTATGGCTGCCAAGTCTTTCAGAATAAAATCACATGATATCATTGCTGAGATTCCCTGTGCTGTGTGGAATGCCACCCTTGGTCTAGATCTCAGTTTCCAAGGGTGACTCCCATGTGTGGCCTCCAAAAATCTCAACACATTTCATGGCAATAATTCTCTGAGGTCAGTTCCACAACACAGTCTCTAAGGGGAATCACACCAGAGTTTAAACCCCGGTGGACCCAGTCATCTCCCAACCGCCACACAAATGACCAGAATTAAAACCAAAACACTCCCACATAGCCCTCATATTCTTCCATATATACACTCATCATAAACTGTGGCTGGATATTTCCATGAGGGGCACATCCAAAGACAGTGTTCAAAAAAAGCTCCCTTGTCCCTCATTTGCCTAAAGTCATTGTGGCCTGGACACCCTTCCTGTGAACCAGGAGTGATCAAGTAGGCCAGCTCTTAATACTGCTCTGCTTCTCCAATTTGAGGCCTACTGCCTGTCAGGTATAGACTCTTCATGTGATTTGGAGTCATGAGGAAACCCAAGCACCTCTGCATGGCTTTCAAGAACTCATTTGACCCAAAGGATCCCTATTCTCACTTGATAAAGGTCATGAAACTAAGAGAGAAAGGCAAGAAACTTCATCCACAAAAACTGAACTTTTTGCCATTTTTTTGGATGCACACATGGGATCTTTCTTGAGATCCATCTGGTGCTGAGAATTTAAGCCACAGCCTCATACAGGGCCAAGATGCTGATTCAGACGCATCCCTTTCCAAAGCAATTAAGCAAAGAGCCACAGGTGATGCCCATTCTTTTCCATATGAAAATTAATTTCTTCACGCTTCACAAAGTGTGGCCTGAGGCAAAAACCATCCTGACATTAAGGGCAACAGTACAATAGGCAAGCAAAAGGCCCAAAGCAGGGTTTCTCCTCTGAGACTTTCCTGGTCACACTGACATCTGAGTTTTCTGAGATGCCCCCATTCCCTTCAGCTATTCAGTACATGGCCATTTCACAGAGTGTGGAAGTGGTTTATATCTTGGACACAAAACCATGAGCCTATTCTGGAGAGTTTCCAGAATTCAGGAAGACAACTGGAACTTGGGAAGATAATAGGTTTTGCCCATCTATAAGGCAAGCTGCAGTCCATTCATAAATTGGGCCGGATGAATGATGGGAGCTTTCTATTAGACAGGACACATCCATTGATGCATTGTCTTTTCTAATGTCTACAACCACGGACACAGTAGGATACACAGATATAGAAACACTTGCCTTGTCAAATGACATACAAGAAACAGTCCACTCCAAACCAAACAAACCGACTTTCCTATCTATTCTCAGAACATGAGACAAAACCGCATACTCACACCCATACTCAAACGGCACCTCCTTCTCCCAAGTAGGTGTGTGAATATATGGAGTGTCCTCTGACTGGTGGGCCATACTCTGTTCCACCGAAATGCCCTGTGGGGTCTCAGATCTTGTCTCCTTTTCCAACTCTGTGAAGTTGCCAGGAGCCATTGGTGAGCAACTATCTGCTTTCCCTGGAAAGGCCCCTCTTCAGAGCTCTCCTGGTATTTGGCCATCCTCACATCAGTAGGTACCAAGAAAGACTGACCCTATCTTTGGTAAATCCAAACAAGTGAGGCCAATGTGACTGAGACTGGGACTGGCTCTGGATGCCTTGCTTCCTGGATCCCAAGTTCAGAGATTTCAAACACCAAGGAAGTTAGGTAGGTCAATTCCTTCAGAAACTGAAAGAGGTCACTGCCTTGACAACCACTTTGTGCTAACAGTTGTTTCATAGGGTCCCATGAAATGGAGACTGTCCCTACTTCCTGTGACACTTTCAAAAGTAAGAATGGTATTTCAACCATAGGCACCTGGGAACAGCTCTCCACACAGGTCTGGTTTGGTCCATCTTCTCTATATTAAGAAGAAAGCGGCTGTTTCAGAAACATCCCTTCGTCCTGACCAGGGTTTTTGCCATGGAAGATGATTTTTGCTCTCTTAGGTCCTCCATAGCTGCCTACATCTTATCCAGGGATCATTTCTGCATGGACCTTTGAGGTTCTCAGCAGGTAGAAGATCCCCTACATTCTTGTATTGTAAGACCAACTCTTTACCTGCTCTTCTGTAAAGTGAGATTGAGCGAACAGTGTATTGTTAGGGTTAATAACAGGTTCGATTTGGGTTAGGAATCCTTCTGCGAGATGAATAATGGTATTGGAACCAACAGAAATCTAGGTAAGATTTGAAGCCCAGTAAGGCATTAGGCGCTTGAGTGGGATAATTAGTTTTGAATTATATTCTGCACAGACGTCTCAGATGAATCGATATACAATGGCATAGGACCTTGTATCTTCGATGATTGAATGTTGAAGAGAACATCCAGTCAAAAAGGGATAGTAAGTAGGATTAGGATGATAGTTGGTAGGTTTAGAAACAGGAGTGAGTATAGGAGTGGGACCAAAATTTCTTTAGCAATAGGCTTTTGCGTAGAGATTGAATATAAATGTCAGCACATGTGAAGAGTCAATCACAATAATGAACTGGGATAACATCCTCACTCCATGGGTGCATCCTCCGCCAAGTGGAGGGGCCCATGGGGGACGAACCGTTATGGCAAGGGCAGAAGATAGTTGGTCAGAGCTGTTACTCATACTTTTATATAAGAAAGAGAGATCTGTGGGGATGTAAACTTAAGAAATAAGCCTGTGAGAAGGGTAGAACATCCTTTTAAATGTTGGCAGCACGGTCTTCCATCTCCAGACGATGATGGACCTGTATGGGTTTAGAGGCCAAAATATTAATCTGTTCTTTAATAAATTGTACCAGCCTGTTTATAATGCAGGGTCCTATGGACCCAATTATAAGTAAACCCAACAAAGGGCCTAATAGGGGAAGAAGGTAGGGTAGAAATCCATAAAGCCCAGTCCAGAGGGGATTTTCAAATAGTTCGCGTCATCTCTTTCTAGATCTTATTGAAGGTGCTTAATTTTAGGGCATACTATGCCTGATTTATTGGCATAAAAGCAGCATCGTTCCCCTAAGCCCAAGCAAATACCTCCCTGGTTATCTGTCAGCAAATCTAAGCCTCGTCTTTTTGAAGGAACACTTCTGCCTGGGAGTCTATTTGGTCCTGCAGATCTTTAATGGTTCCTGATAGAGTTTGTACATCATTTATAAGTTGTTGAGACAGGCGATGGTAAGAGTGTATAGCTGTGCCTAAGCCAGTGTACCTGTGCCCACAGCAGCTGTTATTCCAAAGTTGGCAATGAGTGGTAAGGCCTGTATTGCCCGCCTGTGTCTTTTGACTAAGGTGTCTAGGCTAGGAATGGGTAGAGGTTCATCTTCTGGGACTATAGTTATATCAGGGAGTAATAAGGCAAGAACAGAGCCACCGGTCCAATTCGCTGGAAGCCTGGGGAAGGCCAAGTTTCCTCCACCCATTAAAACTCTGCCATTGGGAGGACAAAGAGTTGGGGTGGGTGAGGAATAATTTTGTATGTTGAGCAATTTTCAAAGAAAGTAACTCCAACATCAATATCATAGGTGTTATTCTGCATCGCGCCTAAAAGACATAATGTAATAGTGCCTATAAGTTGTACTTAAAAAGGAAATCCGGGTTGGCATGTATTATCATTGTCTATGATAGAATTAATAGGAACTGCCATAGTCATAATTGCCCCTGTTGTCATGCAGAGCCAGCAATCACCAGCAAGGGTGTGGTTGGAATTATTAAGCAAGTAGAAGGTAGTTTCCAAAATATCTAATGTATTGGTATCTAAACCTGGGAGCTGAGATTTAGGCAACATTAAGGGATGATATGTGAGCTCAGGGATTTGGGGTTTCAAAAGTTTGATTATGTGAGGATGTTTGACAGCATCAGTGGTTCTTCCACCATCAGTGACCCCTGTAGGGGCCTTAATGGGCCAGCAGGAGGGTTTACTGACAGGGCCTTGGCAACCAGCTGACTGTAGCTTGGTGTATTTGCCTTCTACTCCCTGGTCAAATAGAACGGAGGTATAATGAATAGTGGTCTCCCCTGCTGCATGAGTTTTAGTTTGGGAGGCTTCAAAAAATTGTTCTCCCTGCTTGTTAACACAAATTGAGGGCGACACATAACAAGAGTCATGCCTCGCCTGGGTATGCGAACAGGTTGCAGAAGAATTTTGGAGAGCTTTACTTGTACTAGGGGGAATAAACTTTGGCTTGTTAACACATACCCATTTAGGGTGATGAACTCCTCCAAGTTTATGGTCAATCTCGGCATGGAGGTAAGCCACCTTAGTCACGCAGTCAGCAGTCTCGGTCCAACTAGTGGGAGCCTGAGTCCAAGATCATCACTTGCATTCACAGGGGGGCCCAAAAACTTACACCATGATGTTGGAACGTGGAGGGCCAAGGCCTCCATGTACAAACCTGTTAAGCAGAAGTGCCTAAATCAGGATCCTCACACAGATTGTTGGCTGCATCTGAAAAAGAACAAAATTTGTCCTCAGGGGGAGGCCCTCCATCCCTGTGTTGAGGTAAGTCATTAACCTGTTTAACCAGGCATTCTGGTAACCATCTTGGGGCTGATTGCTCTTGGTCCAAAAGACAAGCTGAGCCTCGTCCCCAGATGAGAACAGGACCTTTCCATTTATTTGTAAGGGAATTACACCACATAAGAGGTGGGCGAACAGAATTGGACAAGGGATGCCAGTTTCTGTCTGCGGCCGAATGGCCTTCACTGTCTAGGGTAAGAAAAATAAGGGGAAGTAAGGCATGGTTAAGGCGATGCCTGGGAGTGGTAAATACAAGGGCGGAAGCCTTATGGAGGGTTATCCAAGTCTATAAGGTAAGGTGGGCACGTTCCACAACGCCTTGGCCCTGAGGGTTGTATGGAATTCCAGTAGTATGACGAATTTGCAAGGTAGCACAAAACTATTTAAACTTGGCACAGGTATATGCAGGATAATTATCTGTTTTAATATGTATTGGTTTACCCATTATGGAAAAGGCTGAAATAAGAGGAGAAAGAACATATTTGGTAGCCTCTCCTGAATGTGGTGATGCAAAAATAAAGTCGCTGAAGGTATATATAGAAACGTGTATATATTTGGTAATTTCAAATTCAGGAAAATGAGTAACATCCATTTTCCAAAACTGATTGGGCAGTAATTCTCGGGGGTTAACTCTCATGTGTTGAATGGGGAGGGAGACAGTGCAACCTGGGCATGCTTTTACTATTTCTCGTGCCTGTTGCATGGTAATTTTACAAAGTAATTGAAGGCTCTTGGAATTTAGATGGTGAAGATTGTGTAACTCTGTGGCCTTTTGAATGGAGGCCACAAAAATTGGAAAGATGGAACGAGTTGCTGCATCAGCTTGGGCATTACCTTGTGTTAGAGGCCTGGGATGATCAGAGTGTGCCCTGATGTGTTCTAAGAAAAATGGGTGTTGTCTGGCCTGAATTAGCTGCTGAAGCTGATGAAAAAGAAAGGCCACATTGGAAGAAGCCTTAATGGTGGGGGAAATGTCCAGCAGGGGCACAGAATGAGCAATGTAGGCACTGTCTGTATAAATATTAACAGGATTATCAAAAAATATTATAAAAACTTGTGTTATGGCAAACAATTCCACAACCTGTGCTGACTGATAGATAGTATCAAAGATGGTAGGCTGGGTATTGACAACAAAGAGCGCTCAGCCATTACTGGAACCGTCTGTAAAGACAATAAGGGCTTGAGGAATGGGAGCCTTTTGAGTAATTTTGGGAAAAATAAATGGATGTAACTGGACAAAATGTAAAAGGGGGTCATTGGGGAGGTGGTTATCAATTGTTCCCCAAAAGCCTGATAGGGCAATACCCCATTCATCCCGTGTCTGTATTAAAAATTTGGTTTGGTCCTTCATATATGGAATTAAATTATTATGAGGTTCTTTGCCAAAATGTTGTCGAGAATCAAATGACCTTTAATAATAATAGAAGCTACCTGAGCAAGATTAACAGTAATAACCTTGGAGGATGTGGTGGGTAAATGGACCCAAAGCGAGGGGCAGCCTTTATTTTTAAAATGTGGATCTCGCTGCCAAATTATTCCTGTGGGTGTATGAGGAGTTTGTTAAATAACCAGAACCAGAGGAAGGTTATAAGAAATTTGTGTAACAAACTGTTGGGCAATGGCTTCTGTGACTTGGTTTAATGCCTGTAATGCCTCGTGTGTAAGCTTTTGAGAGGAGGAGGGGTGGGAATCACCTCTCAAAATATAATTAAGGGACAAAAGTACACAAGTGGGTAATTTTAAATATGTTCTTAGCCATTTAATATCCCCCAGTAATTTTTGAAAATCATTAAGAGTGTGAAGATGGTCCACACGTAGTTGTATTTTAGGAATTTGAATCTGATTATCTTGAAGTTTAAGGCCCAAATAGGTATAACAGTGCTGTGTTTGAACCTTATCAGAAGCTATCTGCAGTCCCAAGGTAGTGAGGGTTTTGTAAAGGTCCAGGTAACAATTATTAACGTCATGGATATTAGGTGCAGCAATTGACAAATCATCCAATTAATGTAAAATATGAATTTGTGAACATTGCTCTCTCACAGGGTCTACTGCTTGAGCAACGTATTTTGGGCTAAGACTAGGGCTGTTGGCCATACCTTGGGGAAGAACCTTCCATTGAAATCTGTGCATAAGGCCCTGAAAATTAATGTGAGGGAGACTAAAGGCAAAATAGGGTCTATCCTCAGGATGTAAAGCAATGGTAAAAAAGCAATCTTTTAAGTCAACAACCATTTTACAATAGTTTTTGGGAATAGCCACTGGTGTGGGAATGCCTGGCTGTAGTGCTCCCATCAGGCATATAACTTTATTAATGATACACAAATCTTGTAAAAGGCGCCACTTGCCTGATTTTTTCTTGATAACAAAAATAGAATTATTCTATGGTGAGCTTGATGGCTCTACATAGCCAGCTGCCAGCTGTTCCTGCACTAACATGGAGGCAGCCTCCAATTTTTCTTGGGTAAGGGGCCACTGATCCAACGACACAGGAGTCTGAGTCTCCCAAATAATTTTATCTGCATGGGGTCAGGAGGGACAGGGACCAACACTAAAAATCCAAATACCCAAGTCTATATGTATTTGTTTTTTGTAAGGGTTGTATAGGCTCAACCAGTCCTTGTCTCAGTCTCCCCATGCCTGTACCAGGGACAAAATTCATATGAAGCATTTGATGAGTCACCATGGAATTGGGACTGGAAAGAATAACTTACATTTGACTCAAAATATCTCGGACGTATAGGTTAAGATGAAGGTCAGGAACAAAGAAAGGAGTGACAGTTCCCATATTACCCTCTTTATCAGTCCAGCTAAGAGCCCTAGAGCTGACCAGAGGATTTTTTGACTGTCCTATCCCTTTAAGGTCTGTCAAGGATGGGGTGAGGGGCCAACCTGTTGGCCAGTATTTTTGAGAAATAATTGTGACATCAGCTCCAGTATCAAGAATTCCTTGGAATTCCTTTCCTTCAATAAGTAAGATAAGGGTGGGTCTATTGTGAGAAATGGGCTGAACCCAATATACATCAGAGGAGCCCAAGGAGGTAGTCCCCCTCGGTAGGTTTGAGTGGTGGAAGTGCCTCCTGAATCCAAGGGAAGGAGTATTAATTGTGCAAGTCTTGTTCCTGCTGGGATGGCCGCAACTCCATTAATAGCTGTGGCCAGTATTTTTATTTCTCCAGTGAAATCATTATCTTTAATGCCAGGGAAGACCTGAACACCTTGTAAGGTAGTAGAGGCTCTTTCAAGAATAAGGGCACACATATGAGATGGAGTGGGACCCATAATTCCAGTGGGTATTATCTGGGGCCCTTGCATTGAGTCTAATATTGTATCGGTGGCGGCAAAAAGGTCCAATCCTGCGCTGCCTGGGGTGGCTAATTGGAATGAGGCAATTGTGGAGAAGGATTTTGAGATAGGCTGCTGAGGGCATTTGTCTTAGATCTACACTCACTGGCCCAGTGATGACCTTTACCTCATCTAGGGCAAAGGGTAGCTGGGGGCAGTTTAGCCTCAGTTTGAAAAGACACTATTCTTAGGCTTTGTTTGCCTGTCGGACACTCACGTGCAAAATGGCCAGGTTGTTTACAAGTAAAGCAACTACGTGAGCCAGGATTGTGAAAGGCCTTGGTAAAGGCGGCACCGAGGGTGAGACCCATGGCAAGGGCTACACCCAACCCTGCACAGAGTCCAATAAAGTCAGAAAGTTTCACTTTTTTCTTATGTGGTCGAAGAACATCCTGACATGCCAGGTTGGCATTTTCAAAGGCAAGATGTTTTACAAAGGTGCTTTCGCTTTCACTTGGTCCAAGCAAGAATCCCGCAGCTAGGTTAAGCCGGGGAACAAAGTCGCTATAAGGCTTGTCGGGCCCTTGTCGAATTTTTGCCAGGGAAGTCGTAGCAGAGGCCTTTGGAGGGAGGCGTCTCCAAGCATGTAAGCCAGCCATCTGAATCTGTGTCAAAAGTCCAGCAGGGAAACGTGCCAGTTAAGTTTTAGTGTCAAAAGGCGCATTGCCCACTAGCTTAACATAAGTCCAGGAATTAGAGGAGGGCTTAGTTAAATTTTTCTGAGCAGTTTCCTGACAGTGCTCTTTGAAATCTGCATTCCATAACAGGAAGTCTGCGGCATTGAGGGTAGCTTGGTCTAAAAATTTCCAATCATTGGGAGTAAGACATTGTGTCATGTAGCTTTCTAATAAAGCCTACGTGTAGGGTGCAATGGGTCCATAGTGAGCACAAGACTTTTTAAGTTTTTTCAAGAAAACGCAGGCTTAATGTTTTGTAGACACTCTGGGTTCCTTCCTGCCTAGGGATGAAGTCCTCATCCTCTGAGTCCTGATCTCCTTGATCCATTTCCCCCGCTTCCTCCTCTTGATCCTCGTCTAAGTCTTTGACATCAACCTGGGCAGGCTTAAATATCTAACTGAGGGTGACTGAAAAGTGAGAACAGTCCAATGGAGCGGCTTAGCCTTTGTATTAGACCACTTTGGGCCAGCTTGTGTTGACTCCAGCAATAAGGCTAATGAATAAAGCTCAGAGTCAAGGGATCTTAATTCTTTTTAAACTTGGATCTCTTCCAGTCTATGTTGGAGAGACTCTCCCAAGGGAGCCAGGTTAGGCAAGGGAATTGGGGAAAAAATATCTGGTGGGGGGATTTGGCCCCTGAAGGGCCAGAGCACAAAAAGCAGGAGAGATATAGGAGGGAGGTGGATGTGTAAGTCCTATAGGCTGTGGCTGGGTCCTAAGCAGTGGCAGGTCTTCTGTATCATAGGGAGTTGCTTCCTTCTCCAAGTTAGCCTTCTCTCCAGGGGTCAATGTGTCTCCAGGATTTCAAACTGGATAAAGGCGGTTGGTAACCATTGGAGCCCTATTCATTAGGGTGGTATTTTGAGGGGGACCAGGAAGGTTTCCAGGGTCCTGGGGAGACTGAGAATGGTCTATGTCTATACTAACTGATGGGCATGCCAGGGGGGACGAGAGGTCTTTTGCATAGTCTCTTTCCTAATCCTGAAAAGTTTTAAGGTACCATTGTCAAAGGGTGAACTTTTAAGAAATTCATTAATTAATTTTCAGTAAGAAAAGGTGGGAACAGGCAATTTTTCTGTCCAAAGGATTCATAATAATCTTTTAAACAGTCTCCTACTCTAAGCCATCTTTTACCATTAATGGTCCCTTCATGGTGAAATCATAGACACAATTCCCCTATGTATGAAAAGAAAAATTTTAAGTCCTTTTTCTTAACACGTGCCCCCCATGTCTTGAAGGAATCCTTGAGGCCCGACAAATACAAATCATGTGACAAAACTGCTTGACCCATGGTGGGTCACTCCCCGTGCGTCATCCCCACTCTCCTCCTGGATCTGTCTCTCGGTGGTGTCTGCTGAGGCAATTGTGAGCTCCGCTTGACCAAGTTTTCCAGGAGGACGGGGTTCCCTATGACTCAAAGGCTCGAGCCCCAGTCAGTGGGCGCCAGATGTCCTGGCTGGCAGGACACATCAACGTGGGCAGCGAACCAAGATAGGGAGGAATGAAGGGACAAGAGACACGAGAGATGACAGCAAGACAGGAGTTCTGATCAACCTTCAAAATACATTGTTCACACAGGGGATTTTATATGCTGGAGATGGGAAAGCTCTCTTATCGGCAGTTCCTGGATGTCTACACAAGGTGAGATAACCTCAGGATATTTCAGGAAGACAGATGGCCACAGGATGTCTCAGGGACACAGATGGCTAAATGATGTCTCCAAGAGATGATGTCTCCCTGGGTGTTGTTTCTTGTAAGTGTCAGGCTATTCTTTGAAGGAGAATTCCTTCTACCCCTGACAGTCAGGGATTCGGTATTTCCAATGGAAAACTGAAAAAAGAATGCAATGTGTATGCAAATATGTGCTACCCCAAAATCTTCCCACTTTCATTCAGAACAATGCCTTGACATTACCTTCACCCCAAGTAAGACACAATTAGAGAAGATTTGAAAATCTGTGAATACACATCTGGAATGGAAAATGCTCAGGAGTTCACAAACTTGAAGGTGGTAGAGGAGTTTCCAAAAGCAAAGAACAGGGTAATAACTCCACAAACATGGAGCTCTGCCGGCATAAAGATTTCTTGAGAAACTGCTTCTGAGGTTGGGCACTTGAAATATATGTTGTTTTCAGGAGCTTTAGCTTCCTTTCTATTGAGACCATCAAATCTGGGTCTGCATCTATGTGACCTGGAGGACATGGTTTCATATTTTCCAATGGATATGAGGCAGCAGTGCTGAATTCTCTCTTTGTAGGTAAACTGTTGCCAATGGGGGCTAAGTGTCTCCCAGTGTAGACTGTGAAGACATTTAATCATCCTCCACTTTTGTGGTGTTTCTTGTAGCTGCACTGGGAGTTTGGTATTTGCTTCTCGAAATGCAAGGAGTTCAACTGGGACACAGTGCTCGAGGGAGTTCTGTCATGTGTGGTGGGTAAGGGTCTGCAAGAGAATGCACCAACCAGGCTTCTATCCCACATAGCTTGCCCCCTTGACCATAGCAATCTGATTCTAAACATTGCACTGAAACCTCTCCATATAACAAGATGCCTTTACATACAAGGATCTAGAGGCTACACTATGTCAGTAACAAACCATTTGGAAGCCAATGCAAATTCAAATGACCCCACCACAGATGTTTTAACACACACCTGCACTCCACTGCTCTAGGCCGACTACTCATCAGGTTCCAAATTACTGGCATCTCTCTTCTACACCATTTTCATGAACACCAGTCAATCAAGGCACTGTCTGATACACTCATGATCATCAATAGGACATACAAAGTTTCTCCAGTGCGACCTGGTCATGGGAATTCAAAAATTTAATGGTATTTATCTAGCCATTTTTCAACGATGACATTGGAGGCACTGTGGGATTCAATTCACTCAGGAACCATTAAATGGAGAAAAAGCTCATTTCAATGAAAGCTCTAGAAAACGTTAACAGGCAAGGCTTCCCAAAGACAGGCCAAAAGGTCACATGAAGCCAGGTCCATTGAGGTCTACAATGTGAGGTCCATGTGTGTTTTGACTTGCAACAATGGCTGCCACGTCTTTAAGAATAAAATCATGTAATATCATTCCTGAGATTCCCAGTGCTCTGTGGAAAGCCACCCTGGGCCTAGATCTCAGTTTCCAAGGGCGAATCTCATGCGTGGCCTCCTAAAATCCCAACACAATACACAGCAATACTTCTTGGAGGTCAGTTCCAGAACTCAGTCTCTAGGGGAATCACACCAGTGTTCAAGCCCAGGTGGATCCAGTCAACTCTTCCAACCACGACTTAAATAAAAACAATTAAAACCAAAACACTCCCACATGGCCCTCATCTTCTCCCATATAGACACTCATCATAACCTCTGGCTGGAGTTTTCCATGAGGGTCGCAGGCCAAGACAATGTCCAAAATAATCTCCCTTGCACCTCATTTGCCTAAATTCAGGGTGGCCTGGACACCCTTCCTGTGAACCAGAAGTGATCAAATAGGCCTGCCCTTAATACTGTTCCATTTCTCCAATTTGAGGCCTTCTGACTGTGGGGTTTAGATTCTTTATGTGAATTGGAGTCATGAGAAAACCAAGGTCCTCTGCAGAGATTTGAAGAACTCACTTGACCCAAAGGATCTCTATTCTCAATTGATGGATTTTAGGAACCTAAAAGGGGTAGGCAATAGAATTCATTAACAATGACTAAACTTTTTGCCATTTTGGTTTTGGATGCTCACATGGGATCTTTCTTTAGATCCAGCAGGTGCTGAAAATCTAAGCCACAGCCTCACACAGGGCCAAGAGCCTGATCCAGACACATCCCTTTCCAAAGCAATTAAGCAAAGAGACACAGGTGATGCCCATTCATTTCCATTTCAAAACTGTTTTCTTCAGGCTTCACAAAGGGGTGGCCTGAGGCAAAGACTTTCCTGACATTCAGGGCAAAAGAACAATAGGTAAGCAAAAGGCCCAAAGCAGGTTTATACACTGAGATTTTCCTTGTCACACGGATATCTGAGTTTTTTTGATATGCTGGCTATTCCCTTCAGCTATCCAGTACATGGTCATGTAACAGACCTTGGAGTTGGTACATACCTTGGACAGAAAACCATGAGTGTATTCTGGAGAGTGGCCAGAATTCAGGAAGAAAACAGGGACTTATGAAGGTAGTAGGTGTTGCCCATCCATAAGGCAAGGCACACTCCATTCATAAATTGGGCAGGATGAATGCTGGGAAGCTTTCTACTAGACAGGACACATCCATTGTTGCATTCTCTTTTCTAATGTCTACAACCAGGGACACAGTGGGATACACAGACATAGAAACACTCACCTTGTAAAAGATTCTACTAGAAACAGTTCACTCCAAACCAAACAAACCACCTCTCTGATCTGGTTTCTTTGGCTAACTCTGTGAAGTTGTCAGGAACAAAGTGTTGAGCCACTACCTGCTTTCTCAGGAAATGTCCCTCTTCAGAACTCTCCTGGCATTTGGCTATCCTCACAGCAGTAGTTACCGAGAAAGACTGACTCTGTCCTTGGAAAATCCAAACAAGTGAGCCCACTGGGACTGGGATTTGGACTGCCTCTTCGTGCCTGGCTTCTTGGATACCAAGTTCAGAGAGTTCAATCACCAAGGAAATGAGGCATGTCACTTTCTTTGGAACTGAATGAGGCCACTGCCTTGGAAACCACATTGTCCTAAGAGTTGCTTCCAAGGGTCCCATGAGATGGAGGCTTCCCCTACTTTCTGTGACACTTTCACAAGTTAGAATGATATATCATCCATAGGCACCCAGGAACAGCTCTCCAAACAGGCTGGTTTGATCCATCTTCTCTACAATAAGAAGAGAAAAGCTGATTCAGACACATTGCTTCATCCTGACCAGGTTGCTTGCCATGGAATATGACTTTTGCTCTCTCAGGTCCTTCGTACCTGCCTACAACTTCTCTGGGTATCATTTCTGTATGGACCTTTGAGGTTCTCAGCAGGTGGAAGGTCCCGTAATTTCCTGTATTCTAAGAACAACTCTGTCCCTGCTTTTCAGTAAAATGAGATTGAGGGAAGAGTGTATATTTAGGGTTAATAACAGGTTCAATTTGGGTTAGGAAATATTCTCTGTGATGAATTATGTTATTGGGAACCTGGGATATTTACAAAAATATAGAGGTGAAATATAAGAATGAAAACAGAAATCTAGGTATGATTTGAAGGCCAGAAGGGCATTGGGCCCTTGATTGGGATACTTAGCTTTGAATTATGTTCTGCACAGATGTCTCAGAAAATTTGATATACAATGGCATAGGACCTGTACCTTGGAAGATTGAATGTAGAAGAGAACATCCACTCAAAAAAGGATAGTCATTAGGATTTGAAAGATAGTCGGTACGTTTAGGAAGAAGAGTGAGTATATGATTTGGACCAAAAGTTCTTTAGCAATAGGGTTTCTTATTTTCCAATAAACATGAGGAAGCAGTGCAGAATCCTCTCTTTGTAGGTCAACTGTGACCACTGGAGACTAAGTGTCTCCCCGTGTGGACTGTGAAGCCATTTGTTCCTCCTCAACGTTTTGTGGTATTTTTGCTGCAGCACTGGGAGTTTGGTATTTGCGTCACAAAATACAAGGAGCTCAACTGGGACACAGTGCTGGAGGGAGTTCTGTCACGAGTGGTGGGTCAGAGTCTGCGAGATAATGCACCAACCAGGCTCTATCCCTCATATCTTGTCCCATTGCCGCCTTGTCCATATCAACCTCATTCTGAACATTGCCGTGAAACGTCTCCATATAACAAGATGCCTTTACATATAAGGGTCTGCTGGCTGCACCATGTCAGTCAAAAGCCATTTGGAATCCAATGGTAGATCCTCATGGCCCTACCACTGATGTTCTTTCACACACCTGCCCACCACTCCTCTAGGCCCACTACTCAGCAGGCTCCAACATACTGAAATCTCTGTTCTACACCATTTTCATGAAACCCAGTAATTCAAGGCACTGTCTGGTACCCTCATGATCAGCAACAGGACATACAAAGCTTCTCCAATGAATTTCCAAAATTTTATGGTATTTTTCTAGCCATTTTTCAAGGATGAAGTTGGAGGCACTGTTGGTTTCAATTCATTCAGAAAACATTAAATGTTGAGGAAGCTCATTTCAGTGAATGCTCTGGAGAACTCTCACAGGCAAGTCTTCCCAAAGAGTGGCCAAATGGACACATGAAGCCAGGCCCATTGAGGTCTACAATGTGAGGTACGTGTGTGTTTTGACTCTCAACTATGGTACCGAAGTCTTTCAGAATAAAATCATGTGATATCCTGGCTGAGATTCCCAGTGATCTGAGGAAAGCCACCCTGGGCCTAGATCTCAGTTTCCAAGGGCGACTCTCATGCGTGGCCTCCTAAAATCCCAACAAAATTCATGGCAATACTTCTCTGAGGTCAGTTCCAAAACCCAGTCTCTAAGGGGAATCACACCAGAGTTCAAGCCCTGGTGGACCAAGTCATTTCTTCCAACCGCCTCACAAATGACCAAAATTAAAACCAAAACTCTCCCACATGGCCCTCATCTTCTTCCATATAGTCACTCATCGTAACCTTTGCCAGGAGTTTTCCATGAGGGGCACAGCCAAAGACAGTGTCCAAAATAAACTCCCTTGCCCCTCATTTGCCAATATTCAAGGTGGCCTGGACACCCTTCCTGTGAACCACGAGTGATCAAATAAGCCTGCCGTTAATACTTCTCTATTTCTCCAATTTGAGGCCTACTGACTTTTAGGTATAGATTATTTATGTGATTTGGAGTCATGAGAAAACACAAGAACCTCTGCGGGACTTTGAAGAACTTATTTGACCCAAAGAATCCCTAATACGTTAATCCCTAATACTCGTTAATACGGCACTGCTTCTCCAATTTGAGGCCTATTGACTGTGGGGTTTAGATTCTTTATGTGAATTGGAGTCATGAGAAAAACCAAGCACCTATGGGCTAGCCTCTGCAGGGTTTTGAGGAACTCATTTGACCCAAATGATCACTAGTCTCACTTGATGAAGGTCAGGAACCTTACAGAGGTAGGCAAGAGACTTCATTCACAATGACTGCTCTTTTGGCAATTTTTGTTTTAGATGCACACATTGGGTCTTTTTTTTAGATCCTTCAGGTGCTGAGAATCTAAGACATAACCTCACACAGGGCCAAAAATCTGATTCAGACACATCCCTTTCCAAAGAAATTAAGTAAAGAGCCACAGGTGATGCCCTTTCATTTCCATTTGAAAACTGTTTTCTTCATGCTTCACAAAGGTTTGGCCTGAAGAAAAGACCTTCCTCACATTCAGGGCAACAGAACAATTGGTAAGCACAGAGCTTGGAGGTGGTACAAATTATGGAAACAAAATCGTGAGCCTATTCTGAGAGTGATCAGTTTTCAGGAAGAAAACAGGAACTTAGGAAGATAGTAGATGTTGCCCATCAATAATTCAAGCCGCAGTCCATTCATACACTGGACAAGATAAATCCTGGAATGCTTTCTACTAGACAGGACACATCCATTGATGCATTCTCTTTTCTAATGTCTACAACCACGGACACAGTGGATGCACAGAAAAAGAAACACTCGCCTTGCGAAACGTCTTACCAGAAACAGTTCACTCCAAACCAAACAAACCACCTTTCCTAACTATTCTTAGAACATGAGACAAAACCTCAAACCCACACACAAACCCACAAAGGCACCTCCTTCCCCCAAGTAGGTCTGTAACTATCGGGAGTGTCCTCTGAATGGTGGGCCATACTATGTTCCGCTGAAATGGCCTGTCCTGTGTCAGATCTGGTCTCCTTGGCCAACTCTGTGAAGTTTTCATGAGCCAGCGGTGATCCACTACCTGGTTTCTCAGGAAAGGCCCATCTTCAGAGCTTTCCTGACATTTGGCCATCCTCACATCAGTAGGTACCAAGAAAGACTGACTCTGTCCTTGGTAAATCCAAACAAGTGAGAACACTGAGACTGGGACTGGGACTGGCTCTTGGTGCCTGGCTTCCCGGATCTGAGACTTCCATCACCAAAGAAGTAAGGTGAGGTTACTTCCTTCAATATCTTAATGAGGTCACTGCTTTGGCAACCACTTTGTCCTAACAGTTCCTTCCAATGGTCCTATGATGGAGGTTGCCCCTACTTCCTGTGATACTTTCACAAGTTAGAATGGTATATTAACCATAGGCATCCGGGAACAGCTTACCACACAGGACTGGTTTGGTCCATCTTCTCTACATTAAGAAGAGAGAGGCTTATTCAGAAGCTACCCTTCATCCTTACCAGGTTGTTTCCCATGGAAGGTGACTTTTGCTCTCTCAGGTACTTCATAGCTGCCTGCATCTTTCCCTGGGATCAAATCTGCATGGACCTTTGAGGTTCTCAGCAGGTGGAAGATCCCCTACATTCCTGTATTTTAAGATGAACTCTGACCCTGCCCTTTTGTAAAGTTAGATTGACGGATCAGTGTATGGTTAGGATTAATACCTTGTTCGATTTGGGTTATAAATCATTCTGCAGGATGATTACTGCTATTGGTAACCTGCAATATTTATAAGATTATAGAGGTGAAATATAAGTACAAAAACAGAAATCTATGTAAGATTTGTAGCACAGAAGGGCATTAGGCCCTTGATTTGGATACTTAGCTTTGAATTACATTCTGCAGAGATGTCTCAGATAATGCTATATACAATTGCAAAGGACCTTGTACTTTGGATGATTGATTGTAGAAAAGAACATTTACTCAAATTGGGAGAGTCAGTAGGATTAGGAAGATAGTCTGTAGGTTTAGGAAGAAGAGTGAGTATAAAATTTGGAACAAATGTTCTTTAGCAATAGGGTTTCGGTTATAGAGTGAATGTAAATGTCAGCACATGTGAAGACTCAGTCACAATGATGAACTGGAGAAAATATAGGAAAAAAGATATCAATAGAGACATTACAAAATCAGGCAATTATAATGTGAGTGATAGGATTAGACATTTTCAACATGGTTAAGATTGAATGCATAATCTTAGGAAGAAAAAAAAAATATGTAGTAACCAATAGGAATAACATTTGAAAGCATTAGGCAACCTGGACATGGATGTTTTTAGTAATCCATGTTCACTTTCCATTTAGGATTTGGTACAATCATAAGTGTGACCTTTGCTTTTTCTGCCCAGAAAATTATTGTGATAAAATGTATCTGTGGATCATGTGATATGAGTATTTCTTTCACCATTTCTGGGAGCAATATTTGAAGACATATAAATTAGTATTGGGGGTACAAAGTGGTGTACCCTGTGTCAATGAATATAGAGATAATGGATGAATAGAATATACAGTGAATAAATAATCTAACTGGTTCCACTTTAAATAATGGATTGAATTGATATCTGAAAATATATAAGATATCATATATTGACATACAATCATTCATTCCAACCAGTTATATATCTAATGGTAATCTTAGGGTTATTGTTTATCATGAAGTGTGTGTGAGTTTTGCTTCAAAAGTGATTATGGAAATCGAAAATAATGTGTTTGGAAAGAAGTCTCATGAAAAGACCAGTCAAGAAATATGGAGGAATGCATGAGTTGTGAAGCAGGAAGTGATTGAAAGTGAAACAAATGCCTATAAATTTGCTAAATTGTGGATGAAATATATATCCAATGATGTGCATAAACTGATGAAATAGTAGTGTACCAGTGTTGAATACAAATGAACGGCAAAATACATATCATGTCCCATAGGAATCGACTTGCATTGATGTTAAACTGAGTCAGTTACTGTAGAAATATTAGGATTCGCGTGCATCATTCACTGAATTTAGTTTTCTTTTTTTAAAACTTTTTATTAATGGTTGTTCAAAACATTACATAGTATTGTGGTGAGCGTCACAGGTTGGGGGGCCTGGCTTGAGGAAACAAAAGAGAAGGCCCTAGACACTCAGGATTGGAGATCCGCCCATTCTGGGATAAAGAGTTGCTGCACAGTGATTGCTTCCCACCTATTGAGAGGAGAAGCTTGGCCCAATGCACACAGCTCCACCTACTGGAAGAGAAGTTAATTGAACTCTATTACTGCATGTATTATTATTATTTTTTTCTTTTTATTTTCTTCTTTTTCTTTCATTTTCATTTTTTGTTGTTGTTCTTTAACTTTTTTTAATGTTTTTATTTTTTAAAATTTTTAAAATTTATTATTTTATGATTCTTTTAAATTTTAATTTTCATTTTTATAATTATCATTATTATTTCTAAAAAATTTTATTTCTTTCTTTATTTTCTATTTTTTTTCTTTTGTCTTTTCATTTCTTTTCAATTTTCTTATTCTCCCTTCCTTGAATTCTACCTGCCTACTCTCATTCTCTTTAGTGACTTCTTCCCATCCCTACTACTATCTTTCCTCCCAAGCTTCAAATAAATTTATAAGAGTAAGCAGTAATTCAGCAGTCAAACAGAACAAGAAGTAACATTAGCAGCATAAAAAAGCAAGGATGAAAATGTGTACAAACAATGAAGGACAACATAAATAATCAGGAGGACCTAGAATCATCAGGAAAATGGTCATATAAAGAACTCAAGGAATACCTTAGACAGATGGAATAGAACCTTAAAGAGGATACGAGACAGCAATTCCAAACAGTGAAAGAACACATTGAAAATGAATTACATAAACAGATAAAAGAAGAAGTCAAGTGTCTTTATCAGGAGATAGAGATTATAAAAGAAATCAAACAATAATTCTAGAAATGAAGGAAACGATAAAACAAATTAAAAACTCAATTGAGAGTATCACTAACAGAGTGGAGCAAGTAGAAGCCAGAACGTCAAATAAAGAAGAAAAAATATATCATCTTGAAAGGAGTCTAGCCAACTCCGAAAAACTGGTAAAAAATCATGAGAAAAACATCCAAGAGATATGGGATAACATAAAAAAACAAACTTATGAGTCATCTGGATAGAGGAAGGTACAGAGATTCAAACCAAGGGAATGAGTAACCTGCTGAATGAAATAATTTTAGAAAACTTTCCAGAAATAAAAAAGGAAACGGATATACAAATTGTAGATGCATACAGGACACCGAGCACACAAAATCACAGTAGACCAATGCCAAGACACATTTTTACGAAAATATCCAATAAACAGACCAAAGAGAAATTATTAAAAGGTACATGAGAAAGGAGGCAGATGACATTCAGGGGTAAACCAATAAGGTTAACAACAGATTTTTCATCACAGACGCTGAAAGCGAGAAGATCCTGGAACAATGTATTTCAAATACTGAAAGACAATGGATGCCAACCAATAATTCTGTATCCAGCAAAATTAAGCTTCAGGTACAACAACAAAATAAAAATATTTCATAATTAACAAAAGCTAAAAGAATTTGCAGCCAGAAAACCAGCATTGCAAAGTGTCTTGAGCAAAACACTACATGAGGAAGAAATGAAAAACAACAACCAAAACTATCACTGGGAAGTGCCTCAGTAATAACAGAGGGCGGGGGAAAAGCTAATCATGGAGAAACAAACTAAATTAAAAAAAAATAAATAATCAAAATGGCTGGCAGTACAAACCATATATAAATAGTAACTCTAAACCTTAATGGTTGAACTCTCCAATAAAGCGACATAGGCTGGTAACTTGGATTATAAAAACAAATCCAACAATATGTTGCCTCCAGGAGACACATCTGAATGGAAAAGGCATACACAGGCTGAAGGTGAAAGGTTGGGAAAAAATATACCATGCACACGGTCCTCGTAAGCAACCAGGGGTGGCCATCCTCACATAGAATAAAAGCGACTTCAAAACTAAGTTATTCAAAAGGGATAAGTATGGATATTATATAACTTTAAAAGGAATCATTCACCAACAAGACATAAAAATTATCAATATTTATGAACCAAATAATGGTGCTGCGACCTTCATAAAACAAATTCTCCTCAAGTTCTGGAATCAAATAGACAACAACACAATAATTATCGGTGACTTCAACACAGCTCTCTCACCATTGGACAGATATTTCAAACAAAAGTTGAATTAAAAAAATATAGAATTCAATATCACAATCAATAACCTAGACTTAACTGAAATATATAGAATATACCAACCATCATCAAATGGATATACTTTTTTTCAGCAGCACATGGATCCTTCTCAAAAATAGACCATATATTATGCCATAGGGCAACCCTCAGTAAATATAAAGGGGTGGAGATAATACCATGCATTTTTTCTGACTATAATGGAATGTAACTGTAAATCAATGATAAAAGAAGGAAGAAAAAGTCCTACATCACATGGAAAATGAACGATATGTTACGGAATGATCAATGGGTTACAGAAGACATAAAGGTGGAAATCAAAAAATTCTTAGAGATAAACGAAAACACAGACACAACATATCGGAATCTACGGGACACAATGAAAGCAGTTTTAAGAGGGAAATTCATCGCCTGGTGGTCATTCCTCAAAAAAAAAAAAAAAAAAAAAGGAAAAACCAACAAATAAATGAGTCACAGCACACGTTACAGAACTCTCTCCAGCACTCTGTCCCAGTTGAACTCCTTGTATTTTGTGAAGCAAAAACCATATTCCCAGTGCAGCAGCAAGAAGCACCACAAAATGTGAAGGATGACCAAATGTCTTCACAGTCCCCACCAGGAGACACTTGGCTTCCTGTGGCCACAGTTTACCTACAAAGAGAGAATTCAGCACTGCTGCCTCAGGTTCATTGGAATATAAGAAACCATGTCTTCCAGGTCACATAGATGCAGACCCAGATTTGATGGTCTCACTACAAAGGAAGCTAAAGCTCATGACAAAAACATATATTTCAAGTGCCCAACCTCAGAGGCAGTTTCCCAAGAAGTCATAGGCCAGCAGAGCTCCATGTTGGTGGAGTGTTTACACTGTCCCTTACTTTTGGAAGCTCCTCTACCACCTCCAAGGTTGTGAACTCCCGAGCATATTCCATTCAGATACATAATCACAGATTTTCACACTTTTCTCCTCTTATTGTGTCTTACTTGGGGCGAAGGTAATATCATGGCACTTCTCTGGATGTGAGTGGGAAGATTTTTGTGTAGCACAAGTTTACATACACATTGGAGTCATTTTCCAATTTTCCATTTGAAATACTGAATCCCTGACATTAACCCCTACCCTACTGGACTCTGACTAATAATCTTAATATGATGGTGAGAAATAACCCAAAAAGAATAGAAATACAAGCAGTTCAGAGGAGGCATGTTGTGTAGTTGGAATTGCCTTTTGCATTATATAGTGTAGGAGTTATTAATCTAGTCAATTTTTTGTTGAAATAACTCTACATGTGTTTTTAAAGTTAACAAATATGTGAATTCCTGTCTCCCTTTCTCTGTAGTCTATACGGTGCATGTATTTTTATATGCACATAGAAAATCCTATCTGGTATCACACGTATATACTTGTGAGGTGGCTGAATTGGCAGATACAAATTGTGAGAAGAGATCACTCCTCCTAAACGCTGTTGGAACTGAAAATTCAACCTATGGGTGAGCTTCCAAGTTGAATAACATTATACATAAATCCATGTTCAGTAAATGAATATTTTTGCATCTGTGGATTATATATATTTCATGATGAATTTCGATTGGCATATATATTGCTACTTTTTTCTTTTATTGGTTGTTCAAAACATTACAAATCTCTTCACATATCATATTTCATACATTACATTCAAGTGGGTTATGAACTCCCATTTTTACCCCAAATACAGATTGCAGAATCACATCGGTTACACATCCACATTTTTACATAATGCCCTATTAGTTACTTTTGTATCCTGCTACCTTTCCAATACTCTACTATCCCCCCTCCTCTCCCCTCCCATCTTCTCTCACTACCCCATCTACTCTAATTCATTTCTCTCCTTGTTTATTTTCCCATTCCCCTCACAACCACTTACATGTAATTTTGTGTAACAATGAGGGTCTCCTTCCATTACCATGCAATTTCCCTTTTCTCTCCCTTTCCCTCCCACCTCATATCTTTGTTTAATGTTAATCTTTTCTTCCTGCTCTTCCTCCCTGCTCTGTTCTTAGTTGCAATCCTTATATCAAAGAAGACATTTGGTATTTGTTTTTTAGGATTGACTAGCGTCACTAAGCATAATCTGCTCTAGTACCATCCATTTTCCTGCAAATTCCATGATTTTGTCATTTTTTAGTGCTGCGTAATACTCCAGGGTGTATAGAAGCCACATTTTTTTTTTTTATCCATTCATCTACTGAAGGACAACTGTGTTGGTTCCACAGTGTAGCAATTGTGAATTGTGCTGCTATGAACATCGATGTGGCAGTATCCCTGTAGTACACTATTTTAAGGTCTTAAGGGAATAGTCCAAAAAGGGCAATAGCTGGGTCAAATTGTTGTTCCATTCCCAGCCTTCCCCAGAATCTCCATACTGCTTTCCAAATTGGCCGCACCAGTTTGCGGGAACATCTCTCCACACAGGCCTGGTTTGGTCCTTCTTCTCTACATTAAGAAGAGAAAGGCTTATTCAGACACAACCCTTCATCCTTAAAAGGTTGTTTCCCATGGAAGATGACTTTTGCTCTCTCAGGTCCTTCATTGCTGCCTACATCTTCTTCAGGGATCAAATCTACATGGAACCTAAAAGGTTCTCAGCAGGTGGAAGATACCCTAAATTCCTGTATTGTAAGATGAACTCTGTACCTGCTCTTCTGTAAAGTTAAATTGAGGGAACAGTGTATGGTTAGGGTTAATAACATGTTCGATTTGGGTTAGTAATCATTCTTCTGGATGAATAATGGTACTGGAAAACTGCCATATTTACAAGAATATACAGCTGAAATATAAGTATGAAAACAGAAATCTAGGTAAGATTTGAAGTCCACAAGGGGATTAGGCCCTTGTTTGGGATATTTAGCTTTTAATTACGTTCTGCAAAATTGTCTCAGATAAATCGATAATCCATGGCATAGGACCTTGGACCTTGGATGATTGATTGTAGAAGAGAACATCCACTCAAAATAGGATAGTCGGTAGGTTTAGGAAGAAGAGTGAGTATAAAATTTGGACCAAATATTCTTTAGCAATAGGGTTTTGGTTATAGAGTGAATGTAAATGTCAGCACATGTGAAGAGTCAGTCACAATGATGAACTGGAAAAAATATAAGAAAGAAGATATCAATAGAGACAATACAAAATCAGGCAATTATAATGTGAGTGATAGGATTAGACATTTTCAACAGGATTGAGATTGAATACATAATCTTAGGAAGAAAAAAATAGGTAGTCACCAATAGGAATGATATTTGAAAGCATTAGGCAACCTGGACATGGATGTTTTTAGTAATCCATGTTCACTTTCCATTTAGGATTTGGTACAATCAGAAGTGTGACCTTTGCATTTGTGCCCAGAAAATTATTGTGATAAAATATATATGTAGATCATGTGACATGATTATTTCTTCCACTATTACTGGGAGCAATATTTGAAGACATATAAATTAGTATTGGGGGTACAAAGTGGTGTACCCTGAGTCTATGAATATAGAGATAATGCATGAATAGAACTTACTGTGAATAAATAATATAACTGGTTCCTCTTTAAATAATAGATTGAATTGATATCTGAAAGTATATTAGAAATCATTAATTGACATAAAATCAGTCATTCCAACCAGTTATGTATCTAATGGTAATCTTAGGGTTATTGTTTATCATGAAGTGTGTGTGAGTTTTGCTTCAAAAGTGATAATGGAAATGGAAAATATTGTGTTTGGTAAGAAGTCTCATGAAAAGACCAGTCAAAAAATATGGAGGAATACATGTGTTCTGAAGCAGGAAGTGATTGAAAGTGAAACAAATGCCTCTAAATTTGCTAAATTGTGGATGAAATATACATCCTATAATGTGCATAAACTGATGAAATAGTAGTGTACCAGTGTTGAATAAAAATGAATGTCAAAATGTACGTCATGTCCCATAGGAATCTACTTGCATTGATGTTAAACTGGGTCAGTTACTGTAGAAATATTAGGATTCGCGTGCATCATTCACCTAAGTGAGTTTTCTTTTTTTTAAATTTTTATTTATGATTCTTCAAAACATTACATAGTTCTTGATGTATCATATTTCACACTTTGATTCAAGTGGGTTATGAACTCCTATTTTTACCCTGTATACAGATTGCAGAATCAAATCAGTTACACATCCATTGATTCACATATTGCCTTACTACTGTATGTTGTATTCTTCTGCCTTTCCTATCCTCTACTATCCCCCCTCCCATGCCCTCTCCTCCACTCTTCTCTCTCTAATCCCACTACTCTAATAAATTTTCCCCCTTGTATTATTTTTTCCTTTCCCCTCACTTCCTCTTGTATGTAATTTTTTATAACCCTGAGGGTCTCCTTCCATTTCCATGCAATTTCCCTTCTCTCTCACTTTCCCTCCCACCTCACATCCCTGTTAAATGTTAATTTTCTTCTCATGCTTTTCGTCCCTTCTCTGTTCTTAGTTACTCTCCTTATATTAAAGAAGACATTTGGCATTTGTTTGCAAGGGTTTGGCTAGCTTCACTTAGCATAATCTCCTCTAATGCCATCCATTTCCCTGCAAATTCTATGATTTTGTCATTTTTTAATGCAGAGTAATACTCCGTTGTGAATAAATGCCACTTTTTTTTTATCCATTCATCTATTGAAGGGCATCTAGGTTGGTTCCACCGTCTTGCTATTGTGAATTGTGGTGCTATGAACATCGATGTAGCAGTTTCCCTGTTGCATGCTCTTTTTAGGTCTTTAGGGAATAGAATGAGAAAGGGAATAGCTGGGTCAAATGGTGGTTCCATTCCCAGCTTTCCAAGAAATCTCCATACTGCTTTCCAAATTGGCTACACCAATTTGCAGTCCCACCAGTAATGTACAAGTGTACCTCTTTCCCCACATCCTCCCCAGCACTTGTGTTTGTTTGGCTTCATAAATGCTGCCAATCTTACTGGAGTGAGATGGTATCTTAGTGTGGTTTTGATTTGCATTTCTCTGATTGCTGGAGATGGTGAGTATTTTTTCATGTACTTGTTGATTGATTGTATGTCCTCCTCTGAGAAGTGTCTGTTCAGATCCTTAGCCGATTTGTTGATTGGGTTATTTGTTATCTTATTGTCTAATTTTTTGAGTTCTTTGTATATTCTTGATATTAGGGCTCTATCTGAAGTGTGAGGAATAAAGATTTGTTTCCAGGATGTAGGCTCCCTATTTACCTCTCTTATTGGTTCTCTTGCTGCGAAAAACCTTTTTAGTTTGAGTAA
This sequence comes from Callospermophilus lateralis, assembly GCF_048772815.1. Classification (NCBI taxonomy): domain Eukaryota; kingdom Metazoa; phylum Chordata; class Mammalia; order Rodentia; family Sciuridae; genus Callospermophilus; species Callospermophilus lateralis. Next base: position 40,282 of record NW_027514097.1, read on the forward strand.
GTCCCATTTGTTGATTCTAGTTATTAACTCTTGTGCTATGGGTGTCCTTTTGAGGAATTTGGAGCCCAACACCACAGTATGTAGATCGTAGCCAATTTTTCTTCTATCAGACGCCATGTCTCTGATTTGATATAAAGCTCCTTGATCCATTTTGATATAACTTTTGTCCATGGCGAGAGAAAGGGATTCAGTTTCATTTTGTTACATATGGATTTCCAGTTTTCCCAGCACCATTTGTTGAAGATGCTATCCTTCCTCCATTGCATGCTTTTAGCTCCTTTATCAAATATAAGACAGTTGTAGCTTTTTGGATTAGTCTCTGTGTCCTCCATTCTGTACCATTGGTCCACCTGCCTGTTTTGGTACCAGTACCATGCTTTTTTTTTTTTTTACTATTGCTCTGTAATATAGTTTGAAATCTGGTATCGCTATACCGCCTGATTCACACTTCCTGCTTAGAAATGCTTTTGCTATTCTGGGTCTTTTATTTTTCCATATGAATTTCATGATTGCTTTCTCTATTTCTACAAGAAATGCCCTTGGGATTTTGATTGGCATTGCGTTAAACCTATAGAGAACTTTTGGTAATATCACCATTTTGATGATGTTAGTTCTGCCTATGCATAAACAGGGTATATTTTCCATCTTCTAAGATCTTATTCTACTTCTCTTTTTAGGATTCTGTAATTTGCATTGTATAAATCTTTCACCTCTTTTGTTAGGTTGATTACCAAGATTTTTTTTTTTTTGAGGATATGTGAATGGAGTGTTTTTCCTCATTTCTGTTTCAGAAGTTTTGTCGCTCACATACAGAAATGCTTTTGATTTATGCATGTTGATTTTATATGCTGCCACATTGCTGAATTCATTTATTAGTTCTAGTAGTTTTTTTTGTAGACCCTTTTGGGTTTTCTATATAAAGAATAATGTCATCTGCAAATAGTGATATTTTAAGTTCTTCTTTTTCTATTTTTATGCCTTTAATTTCTTTCGTTTGTCTAATTACTCTGGCCAGTTTCGAAAACTATATTGAATAGAAGTGGTGATAGAGGACATCCCTGTCTTGTTCCAGATTTTAGAGGGAATGCCTTCAATTTTTCTCCATTCAGAATGATACTAGCCTGAGGGTTAGCATAGATAGCTTTTACAGTGTCGAGGTAAGTTCCTGTTATCCCTGGTTTTTCTAATGTTTTGAACATAAAGGAATGCTCTACTTTGTCGAATGATTTTTCTGCATCTATCTAGATGATCATATGCTTCTTATCTTTAAGTATATTTATGTTGTGAATAACATTTATTGATTTCTGTATATTGAATCGTCCTTGCATCTCAGGGATGAATCCTACCTGATCATGATGCACAATTTTTTTGATGTGCCTTTGTATCCAATTCGCCAGAATTTAATTGAGGTTTTTTGCATCTAGGTTCATCAGAGATATTGGTCTGTAGTTTTCTTTCTTTGAGGTGTCTTTGTCTGGTTTCGGAATCAGAGTGTTCTTGGCCTCATAGAATGAATTTGGCAGAGCTCCCTCTTTTTCTATTTCCTGAAATATCTTGAAAATTATTGGTATTAATTCTTTTTTAAAGGTCTTGTAAAACTCCGCTGTATACCCATCTGAACCTGGACTTTTCTTGGTTGGTAGTCTTTTGATTGCTTCTTCTATTTTATTCATTGATATTGGTCTGTTTAAATTGTGTGTATCCTCCTGACTCAGTTTGTGCAAATCATATGACTTAAGAAATTTATCAATGTCTTCACTATTTTCTATTCTATTGGAATATAGGTTTTCAAAATAATTTCTAATTGTCTTCTTTATTTCTGTAGCATCTGTTGTTATATTGCCTTTTTGATCCCATATGTCAGTAATTTCAGTTCTCTCTTTCTTCGCTTAAATCCAAAACACTCCCACATGACACTCATCTTCTTCCATATAGACACTCATCATACCCTGTGGCTGGAGGTTTCTATGAGAGGCAAGGCCAAGAAAGTGTCCAAAATAAGCTCACTTTCCCCTCATTTGCCTAAAATCATGGTGGCCTGGGTACTCTTCCTTTGAACCAGGAATGATCAAATATTCCTGCTGGTAAAGTGTTCCGCTTTTCCAATTTGAGGCCTACTAGCTGTCAGGTATAGATTCTTTATGTGATTTGGAGTCATGAGAAAACCCAAGCACCTATGGGATAGCCTCTGCAGGGATTTGAAGAACGCATTTGACCCAAAGGATCCCTATTCTCACTTGATGTAGGTCAGGAACCCAACCTAAGAAGGCAAAAAAATTTATCCACAATGACTGCTCTTTTGGCCATTTTGGTTTGGAAGCACAGGGGATTTTTATTTAGATCTATCAGGTGCTGAGAATTTAAGCCACAACCTCACACAAGGACAAGAGGCTGATTCAAGCACATCCCATTCCAAAGCAATTAAGCAAAGAGGCACAGGTGATGCCCATTCATTTCCATATGAAAACAGTTTTCTTAAGGCTTCACAAAGGGGTGGCCTGAGGTAAAGACCTTCATGACATTCAGGGTAATAGAAACATAAGTAGCAAAAGGACCAAAGCAGGGTTTCTCCACTAAGACTTTCCTGGTCACACTGATATCTGAGTTTTCTGAGATTCTCCCATTCCCTTCAGCTATCAGTACATGGCCATGTCACAGAGCCTTGTGGTGGTACATATGTTGGACACAAAACCATGAGCCTATTCAGGAGAGTGGCCAGAATTCACGAAGAAACAGGAACTTAGAAAGATAGTAGGTATTGCCCATCCATAGGCAAGCCACTCTCCATTCTTAAATTGGGCAGGATGAACGCTGGGACACTTTATATTAGACAGGACACAACCATTGATGCATTCGCTTTTCAAAGGTCTACAACCACGGATACAGTGGGATACACAAACAAAGAAACACTCGCCATGTCAAATGACTTATTAAAAACAGTCCACTCCAAACCAAACAAACTGCCTTTCCTACCTATTCTCATAACATGAGACAAAACCAAACTCACATGCACACCCACAAAGGCACCTCCTTTACCCAAGTAGGTCTGTGACTATCCAGAGTGTCCTCAGACTGATTGGCCATACTATGTTCCCACGAAATGGCCTGTCCTGTCTCAGATCTGGTCTTCATTACCAACTCTGTAAAGTTGTCAGGAGCCATCAGGGAGTCACTACCTGATTTCTCAGGAAGGCCCCTCTTCAGAGCTTTCCTGGCATTTAACCATCCACAGATCAGTATTTACCAAGAAAGACTGACTCTGTCTTTGGTAAATCCAAACAAGTGAACCCAATGGGACTGGGACTGGGACTGGCTCTGGGTGCTTGGCTTCCTGGATCCCGAGTTCAGCAAATTGCATCAACAAAGAAGTGAGGTAGGTCAATTCCTTCAGGAACTGAATGAGGTCACTGCCTTGGTAACCACTTTGTTCTAACAGATGCTTCGAAGGTTCCCATGAGATGGAGGTTACCCCTACATCCTGTGACACATTCAGAAGTTAGAATTGTATATCGACCATAGGCACCCGGGAACTGCTCTCCACACAGGCTGTTGTGAGCCGTTTCTGCAGATTATGGTCGCCATTGCAAGATGGCGCTGGCTCCACTGTGGTCTGTAATAAACAACTCCTTGTTTGGGAGAGTTGGTGCATGGTTTCTCAGCACCCTGTGAGAAAGTTCCACGTGGCAGCTTCGCATTGGGGCTTGGGATGCTTTATTAAGGCTGGGTGGGGCATCCGACGGGGAATTAGAAGAAATATCAAGGGCCTGAATAAACTGCTGAAAGAAGATTCCTGAGTTGCGTCTTCCTTGCGGGCAAGGGGTCGCGACAAGTGGTGCTGAAAACCCGGGAACCAGAACTTTCAGCAGTCAGGGGTGGTGCACCAATTAGTCCCAGGTAAGTAGGACCCACGGTCAAAGCGGAGATCAGTACTAGATAAGTAGGACCCGCTATCAAAGCGGAGATCAGTCCTAGGTAAGTGGGACCTGCGGTCAAAGTGGAGATTAGTCCCAGATTAATTGGGACCCGCGGTCAAAGCGGAGATTAGTCCCAGATTAATTGGGACCCGTGGTCAAAGCGGAGATTAGTCCTAGGTAATTAGGACCTGCTATCAAAGCGGCAGCTCCTCTGTAAAGCCAGAGAGAGCATTAAATCTTATTGCAGCTGCACTGTGTACTTTCGCTCTTACTTTCACTTTTGTTTGTTGTGTGTCTTTTGTTGTGTCATGGGTGCCGTATCTTCAAGTCCGCTTCTCCTGGTCCTAGATAACCTGTTACATTCCAAGGGCCTAAAAGTGAAATGTAGTACTTTACAGAGATTTTTACAGAAGACAGATATTGTTGCCCCGTGGTTCGCATTTTCTGGCAGCCTCACTATACCTAGCTGGGATAAGTTAGGCACAGATCTTGACTTTGCTTCTGAGCAGGGCATATTAGAGGGTGGGGTGATAGCCCTTTGGAAGATGATCCGTAGTTGCCTCGCAGATGGCAGATGTCAGGAAGCACTTACTAAAGGACAAGAAGTTTTAGAGCAATTACATGAAGAAAGATCAGAAATGGCAGGCAGTGAGGTATTTCAGGAGGGTGGGAGTGTGCGAAGCGAGAAACAGGGGAGGAAACAATTATCTCCGGCAGGCAGTGACGTATTTCAGGAGGATGGCAGTGTGCGGAGCAAGAAACAGGGGAGGAGGCGATTGTCTCTGGCACGGAGTGAAATATTTCAGGAGGAAGGGAATGTGCAGAGCGAGAAATGGGGGAGGAAACGCTTGTATCCATATCTCAGTACACTGCGCACACTCCCATGCAAAAGTGGGTCAGAAGAGGAGGAGGATGAGAAGGAGGAGCTCGGGAGACTGTCTCGGCAGCTAGGGAGTTTAACTATGGGAGAAGGGAACAAAAATAAACAGGAGCTCAAGAAAAATGATCCTCCGGACCCGCCGCCATACGGTGAGGGTGTTTCGAGGAGAGCTTTCCATGCCCAAGCATGGAGGGCTGTTAACGCTGAGATGGGTCTTGCTTATCCAGTTTTCCAGGATGACAGTAGGGGAAGATTCCATGAGCCTTTAGATTTCAAAATTGTGAAGACCCTGGCAGAGTCTGTGCGCACTTATGGGGTGGATGCCGCCTTCACATTAACTCAGGGGGAGAGTCTGTCTAGATACTGTATGACTCCCTCTGATTGGGCTAGCCTTGTTCGGGCTTGTGTTTCTCCAGGCAAATATTTGGACTGGAGAGCCTTTGTGCTAGAGGGCGCTGTAGAGCAGGCTGCCCAAAACTATGCGGCCGGACACCCCCATTGGGACAAGGAAATGCTTTTGGGACAAGGCAGATTTGCTAATCAACAAACAGGATACCCCCCCCGAGGTATATGAACAGATCAATAACATTTGTATCCGTGCATGGAAATCACTCCCAAATAGAGGAGAAGTGTCTGGCAATTTAACAAAAATCATGCAAGGCCCCACAGAACCTTTCTCAGACTTTGTTGCTAGGATGGTGGATGCCGCAGGAAAAATCTTTGGTGACCCTGATAGAGCAATGCCCTTGATTAAACAACTTGTTTTTGAGCAATGCACCAAAGAATGTAAAGCAGCAATCGCTCCTTATAAAAACAAGGGCATAGAAGCTTGGATGAAAGTGTGTAGAGAGCTTGGAGGACCTTTAACTAATGCAGGTCTTGCAGCTGCTGTCCTTCGGATCGCAAAAGGGGGCGGTCCTGGTGCCGGAACATGCTTCCATTGTGGTCAATCCGGCCATTTCAAACGTGACTGTCCCAAAAAAATGCAATTTTACTGGACCTCCTCGCGGTGGCCCTTCTAATAGCCCTCGTCAACCGGGGCTGTGTCCAAAATGCAAAAAGGGGAAGCATTGGGCAAGAGAGTGTAGATCAGTGAGGGACATCCATGGACAGCCTATTTCAGCTGGGCCAAAAAACGGCCGAAGGGGCCCCCGACCCCAGGGCCCACGAATATATGGGGCAATGGAGAATGTCACACCCGAACCCGAGACATGGCCTTCTCTGCGCCATCCCACGAGATGCGGAGAGCCACTACAGGTGCCGCGGGATTGGACCTCTGTTCCACCTCCAGACTCGTATTAACACCTAAGATGGGAATCCAATTGGTGGAAACTGAGTTCAAAGGGCCTTTACTCCCTGGCACTGTAGGTTTGTTAATTGGACGTGCATCCTCTATCCTACAAGGTCTTCATGTTTTCCCCGGAGTTATAAACCCTGATATTGTAGGGGCAGTAAAAGTTATGGTGGAAGCTCCAAGGGGCATTGTGTCTATCTCCCCAGGGGATCGGATTGCTCAATTGCTAATTTTGCCTAGTTTGCATAATCACTTCCCTGCTGACTCAAGGTCACGGAGAGGAAATCAGATTGGTACCACCGGAGGAAATTGTGCCTATTTGTCACTGGATATGAGCAATCGCCCCACTTTGGAATTAAGCATAGAAGGTAAATCTATTGTGGGATTGCTGAACACAGGAGCAGATCGTAGTATCATAGCCCTTAAGGACTGGTCTAGGGGATGGCCAGTGCAGGCTTCTGATCAATCCTTAAGAGGACTTGGATATGCCCAAGCCCCTCAAATCAGCTGTAGACATCTATCTTGGAAGGACTCGGAAGGACATGATGGTACCTTTCAGCCTTATGTACTTGATTTACCCATTTCTTTATGGGGCGGTGATCTGATGAAAGACATGGGGTTCACTCTTAGTAATGACTATTCCCCAGTGTCTCAACATATCATGCAAAATATGGGGTATAGGACAGGTCTAGGACTAGGAAGGCACCTACAGGGATGTAAGCATCCCGTGCAAGGTCATCAAAAGCTTAACAGGTTTGGTCTGGGTTTTTCCTAGGGGCCACTGGGGCTCAAATATAACATGGCTCACCGAGGAGCCTGTTTGGGTGCCTCAGTGGCCTCTTCCCTCGGTTAAACTGGCAGCAGCCCATGATCTAGTCAAAGAACAACTTGATTTGGGTCACATCCAACCTTCTACTTCTCCATGGAATACTCCCATATTTGTCATTAAGAAAAAATCAGGGAAGTGGCGCCTACTGCATGATCTACAAGCAGTTAATGCTCAGATGCAGCTTATGGGGCCCATTCAAAGAGGGCTGCCTCTGCTCTCCTCTGTTCCTCAAGGCTGGCATATAATTGTTATTGACATTAAAGACTGTTTCTTTTACATTCCTTTGCATCCTAAAGATTCACAACGTTTTGCTTTCACCCTTCCCTCGTGTAATCATGAAGAACCAGATGAAAGGTTTGAGTGGGTGGTGTTGCCACAGGGGATGGCTAACAGTCCCACGATGTGCCAGATGTATGTGGGGAAGGCACTCGCACCTCTCAGACGTAAGTATTCCTCCACCAAGATCATTCACTATATGGATGATGTGTTATTGGCCGCAAAATTAGAACAGACAGTTTATGAGGCTTATAAAGAACTCGTGATGCTGTTGGCTCAACATGGACTGCACATCGCACCTGAAAAGGTTCAAACGGGGGATTCTATCAGGTTTTTGGGAGCGACAATTGGGTATGACAAATTAAAACCACAAAAAATTACCATCAGGACTCAAGATCTCCAAACTCTAAATGATTTTCAAAAATTGCTGGGAGATATTAATTGGATAAGAGGATATTTACATATTCCTAATATTGTGCTCCAGCCTTTGTATGCTACTCTTAAGGGTGATCCAGATCTTGCTTCCCCTCGTAGCCTCACTACTGAGGCTAGAGCGGCCCTTATAAAAGTAGAACAAGCTATACAGCATGCCACTCTATGCAGGCTCCAGAGTGATAAACCTTTCCAGTTATGTGTGCTTGCCACTATGCGGCAGCCTACTGGAGTACTGTGGCAAGATGGGCCTTTACTATGGATCCACCCACATGTATCCCCAGGAAAATCCTTAGAATATTATCCTGATGCTGTTGCAGCATTGGCACTTAAAGGGATTCAACAAAGCATTCAATTTTTCGGCCAATCACCTTCTTCTCTTATCATACCCTACACTAAAGCTCAACTTAATGTTTTATGTGCTACTCTAGACAACTGGGCTATTCTGTGTTGCTCGTTTCAAGGGGGTATTGATAATCACTACCCTTCTCATCCATTACTCCATTTTGTTAAAGAACATCCCATCATTTTCCCTAAGGTAACTTCATCCAGTCCAATTCCGGGGGCTGTTAACATTTTTACTGATGGTTCCAAGTCTGGAATGGGAGCTTATGTAATTAATGACTCTCCCCCTATCCAGCATCAATTTGCTCCTGGAAATCCACAATGGGTAGAACTACAAATTGTTATTGAAGTTTTTAAACAGTGTTCTTTTCCTTTTAATCTTATTTCGGACTCCAGCTATGTGGTACAAGCACTAAAAGTCCTGGAGACCGTGGGAACTATTAGTGATGCCCACAATGTGTCTGTTTACTTTACTCAGCTTCAACAGCTTATCTCTAACCGCACTGCTTCTTTTTATCCAATGCACATCAGGGCTCACACCTCTCTTCCTGGTCTGTTATCCCAAGGTAATGCCTGTGCGGACTTAGCCACTAGAGGCCAATTGATATGCTTGGCTTCCTCCTTAGAGAGGGCTAAGTTGTTTCACCAAAACTTCCATGTTAATGCATTAATGCTGCGCAGGCGTTTTTCCATTTCAAGAGCGGATGCTCGGCAGATAGTATTGCAATGTCCCCATTGTGTCACATTTCTTCATCCCCCTAATTATGGAGTAAACCCACGGGGATTAAAGCCATTGATTGTTTGGCAAATGGATGTGACACATATACCTGACTTTGGTAACCTTAAGTATGTGCATGTTTCCGTTGATACGTGCTCTGGAATTATCCATGCTTCTGCTTTATCAGGAGAAAAGGCACATAATGTCATTACTCACTGTTTAGAGGCATGGGCAGCATGGGGTGCACCTGCATCCCTTAAGACTGATAATGGACCTGCTTATACTGGCAGACAATTTACAGTTTTTTGTTCTACTATGGGAGTGCAACTTACTCATGGTTTGCCTTATAATCCTCAAGGACAAGGCATTGTTGAGCGTGCTCATCACACCTTAAAGGAAACTTTACAAAAACAAAAAGGGGGAATAGGAGCTGAACACACTCCTAAAGAACGCCTGTCCTTAGCTCTCTTTACCATTAATTTTTTGAATTTGGATATTCATGGTCGCTCTGCGGCCGATAGACATGTGTCCCCTCAGCCCTCTGTGATTGGCTATGTTAAGTGGAAGGATGTTCTTACGGGCCAATGGAACGGCCCTGACCCCGTGCTGACATGGGCACGAGGATCTGTATGTGTTTTTCCCCAGGATCGTACGGAACCATTGTGGGTCCCTGAGCGCTTGACAAGAAGAGTCTCGACATCAACTGACCAGCAACAAGAGACACCACAACAATCCTGTGATGAGGATCTTCATTCTACTAAGTGCTCTGTCTCTGGTGCTGGTGCCGATGGCACAGGCGACACCAATGCAGTGGTGGGCAGTGGCACGGGCATGGCCAATGCCGATGCCGGTTCATGGTAATTCTAGTGTCCTCCCCACTCTTTTTTCTACCTCATGTGAGATGTCTGCTCCCTGTGCCTCTCCTAGAGGGGACATGGAGAGAATTTTTAATCAATCTCAAGTTAATCTCACAGGAGTTTTTTGTTTCAGCCTTAGAAACGCTAATTGCATTAGCCTTAAGACCAAAAATTTGACTAACTGGGAGGACCCATTGTGGTCCAATCAGGTCTCAGGAAGCATTATCAGTGCTGTATTGAGCAAGGTAGCTTCGGGGAATCAATCAGGCTCAGAGACCCCTGCAAACAACAGCTCTGCTCTTAACATAACTACCTTGGCTATTATCTCCGAGGTACTAATCCCAGTGCCTCCTTTTTCTAGGAGTATTTATAATGCCACTCATTTCAAGGCCTCTCCTTACTGTTCTCCTAATCTTGGTTCCCCCCAATATTTACGCCTTGTCAGGATCATTCTTGGGAGAAACATCAAGTTGCTAAAGGTTTCTCCCTTTCCCCCTCTCTTGATAGGTATGTTTATAACTTTAACAATAGTGCCAGCTCCTCTACAGGAGTAGGTTGGTCCTGGTTTTAATGGCTGATTTCCAATGAAAAGGGGGCTTCAGCCGATATTTCTGCACTGGCTCAGTTGGTAGGAGCCAAAAGTTGGCTGGCTAATATTTCTGGTACTGTTAGGGAAGGTGAACAAGGTAATAGACTTACATCTGTTTCATTCAACTCTCTGTTGTATAATGCCACATTGCCTCCTGCAGTGGTCTGTGTCCAATCCCCCTTCTTATTCCTTTTGGCTAAGGCCACCTCATCGGGGATGCTGGATTGTTCTCATACTACCTGTCTCTTATCTGAGTGTTGGAATGGTTCCTGGACTGTAGCAGTGTTTATGAAGATTCCAACTTTTGTCCCAATCCCGGTCACTGTGGATCCTGATAAATTCCCTATTGTTGAGCTACTTAGAGTCCGCAGAGATTTTGGAATCACAGCGGCTATAGTGACAGCCGTGGCGGTATCTGCTGCTGCAGCGGTTACGGCCGGAGTGGCTATGGCCAATCAAGTACAAACTGCTGCCACTATTAATCAAGTTGTCCAACAAACTTCCACCATACTTGAATCCCAAAATACAATTAATCAACATATTTTGTCAGGGATTTTAGCTGCCAACCAAAGAATAGATTTACTCTAAGCTCAGGTAGAAGAATTGGCTGACTTAGTGCTTTTGGGTTGTGTTGACCAACGTGCACATTTATGCATAACCTCTGTCAGATTTAATGATTCCAGGAATGCTTCCCGCACCATTGGCGAATATTTGGCTGGAAATTGGTCCATGGAAGCGGAAGACATGATCCAGTCTCAACTAACCCAGATAGCTGTCTTGAATAGCACCCGTGTTGATCCCGTGACTTTGGGTCAATTCACCGATTGGATATCTTCTGCCTTTTCCTTTTTTAAAGAGTGGGTGGGGGTAGGCATTTTTGGTGCAATGTGTTGCTTTGGTATGTTTCTCTGTTTGTGGTTTCTCTGTCGCCCCAAGGCCCGCAATGCTCACGATAAGGCTATGATCATCCAAGCTCTTGCAGCTTTAGAAAATGGCAATTCACCTCAAGTTTGGCTTGTGCATCTTAAACAGTAAATCTTTGACATGGCCATTGCACCCCAAGTTATTATAACATTGCACTGGGATCGGCATGTCTTTCCTCGTTATTCTCTTAGTGTTGGAAAGCCCTTGCACTCTGCCGGTCTTGCTGCCATTGCACGCAGGTGGGTTTCCACACTAATGCTTCTCTATCGCCTTAAAGTCCGTGCCTTTCTTTCGGGGTGCTGTCAACTCGTTTGTCATTGTGTACAGCCACAGTTCAGCCTTAGCTGTCCCCCTTCGTCCACCTTCGTCATGATACAGGATGCGAGGCAAGGCACTGCACTTGAGTGATCCTTGAAGTGGACCTCAAGGATAGCATGTCCTATTGCATGCGGGTTTGATGTCCACGCCCCGCCCCACGAAAAAAGGCGTCGGCTGATATGGCTTCAGATCTGGGGAAGAGCCCTCCTTAGGACTGAGCCATACTATGCAGCCACTTCTGCACAGTGGGATAGGACCTCTACTCTCGCCTGTATTGTTTTCAGAAAACAGAAGGGGGGAACTGTGGTGAGCCGTTTCTGCAGATTATGGTCACCATTGCAAGATGGCGCTGGCTCCACTGTGGTCTGTAATAAACAACTCCTTGTTTGGGAGAGTTGGTGCATGGTTTCTCAGCACACTGTGAGAAAGTTCCACGTGGCAGCTTCGCATTGGGGCTTGGGATGCTTTATTAAGGCTGGGTGGGGCATCCGACGGGGAATTAGAAGAAATATCAAGGGCCTGAATAAACTGCTGAAAGAAGATTCCTGAGTTGCGTCTTCCTTGCGGGCAAGGGGTCGCGACAACAGGCCTTGTTTGGTCCATCTTCTCTACAATAAGAAGAGAGAGACTGATTCAGACACATCAATTCATCCTGACCTGGTTGTTTGCTGTGGAAGATGACTATTGCTCTCTCAGGTCCTACATAGCTGCCTACATCTTCTCTAAGGATCATTTCTTCATGGATCGTTGAGTTTCTCAGCCGGTGAAAGATCAGCTACATTACTATATTGTAAGATGAACTCTGCTCTTCTGTAAGTTATATTAAGGGAAGAGTGTATGGTTAGGTTCAATAATAGCATCGATTTTGGTTAGGAATCATTCTGCGGGATGAATAATGGTATTGGCAACCTGCGATATTTACAAGAGTATATAGGTGAAATATAAGTATGAAAGCAGAAATTTGGTAAGATTTGAAGCCCAGAAGGGCATTGGGCCCTTGAGTGGGATACTTAGCTTTGAATTATGTCCTGCACAGTTGTCTCAGATAAATCAATATACAATGGCATAGGACCTTGTAACTTGGATGATTGAATGTTGAACAGAACATCCAGTCAAAAAGCAATAGTCGATAGGATTTGGAAGGTATTCGGTAGGCTAAGAAGAAGAGTGAGTATAGGATTTGGACCAAAAGTTCTTAACAATAGGGTTTCGGGTAGAGAGTGAAGGTGAATGTCAGCACATGTGAAGAGTCCGTCGCAATGATGAACTGGGGAAAACATGTATGAAACCACATATCAATAAAGACATTAGGAAATCAAGTAAAGTATAAAGTGAGTGATAGGATTACACATTTTCAACAGGCTGGAGCTTGAATTTATAATCTTAAGAGGAAACAAATATGTAGTCACAAATAGAATTGACATTTGAGAACATTAGGCAACATGGACATGGATGATTTTAGTAATCCATGTTCACTTCCCATTTAGGCTTTGATACAATTGTACATGTGACCTTTGCTTTTTGTGTCCAGAATATTTCTGTGATAAAATGTATATGCAGATCTGGTGACATGAGTATTTCTTCCAAAATTTCAGGGAGCAATATTTTGAAGACGTATAAATTAGTATGGGGGTACAAATAGGCGTACCCTGTGTCTATGAATATAGAGATAATGCAAGAATACACCATTCTGTGAATAAACAATATAACTGGATCCACTTTAAATAATGGATTGAATAGATATCTGAAAATATATCAGAAATGTTATATTGATATACAATCATTCATTCCAACCAGTTATATATCTAATGGTCATCTTAGGGTTATGGTTTATCATGAAGGGTGTGTGAGATTTGTTTCAAAATGATTATGGAAATCGATTATAATGTATTTGGAAAGAAGTCTCATTAAAAGACCAGTCAAGAAACATAGAGAAATACATGTGTTCTGGAGAAGAAAGTGATTAAAAGTGAAACAAATGCCTATAATTTTGCTAACTAGTGGATGAAATATGTATCCTATGATGTGCAAAAACTGAAAAATAGTAAGGTACCACTGTTGAATAAAAATGAACATCAAAAGATGCATCATGTCCCATAGGGATCTACTTGCATTGATGTTAAACTGGGTCAGTAACTGTAGAAATATTAGGATTTGTATGTACCTTTCACTGAAGTTAGTTTTCAGTACTAGGAAACAAATATATATTTCAGGTGAATGAATATTTCTGAGAATAATGTTGTGAAAAGTTGATTATTAATCCACATACATGAACATGAATGAATTTAGGGAGTGTATATAAGACACATACATTTCATATTATGAAAATTCTGGAGAGTGTGTGTGTGGGTGTATATGTATATATATATATATATATATATATATATATATATATATATATACATATACACCCACACACACAAACACACACACACACACACACACACAAACAACCACAGACAATTAACATACCAATTCATATGCCAAACAAAATTCACCATGAAATATATATCATCCACAGATCCAAAAACATTCATTTCACTGAACATGGATTTATGTATAATGTTGTTCTACTAGGAAGCTCACCTATAGCTTGAAATTTCAGTTCCAACAGCTTTTAGGAGGAGTAATCTCTTCTCACAATTTGTAACTGCCAAGTCAGGCACCTCACAAAAATTTACTTGTGATATCACGTAGGATTCTATATGTGCATATAAAAATACATGTGCTGAATAGGCTACAGAGAAAGGGAGACAGGAATACACTTATTTTTTAACTTTAAAAACACATGGAGAACTATTTCAATTAAAAATTGACTAGATTAATAACACCTACCATTTATCTTGCAAAAGGCAAGTCCAATATACACCATGTCTCCTCTGAACTGCTTGTATTTCAATTTTGTTTCGGTTATTTTTCTCCATCATATTAGTATTAGTTGTTAGAGTCTCAGAGTATGGGTTATTGTGAGGGATATAGTATTTTGAATGGAAAATTGAAAAATGAATCCAATGAGTATGCATATATATGGTATACAATAATCTTCCCACTCTCATCCAGAACAATGCCTTGACATTACCTTCGCCCCAAGTAAGACACAATTAGAGGAGTAGAGTTAAAATATCTGTGAATACATATCTGGGATAGAAAATGCTCAGGAGTTCACAAACATGGATGTGGTAGAGGAGTTTCCAAAAGTAAAGGACAGGGTTGATCTCCCAACCTGATCTTTCAATAAAATTGGGAGTCATCTTGCCACACAGCCATGAGAAGATAATTTTTTCTTTACTATAAATTAGTGCAAATTCCAAACCTACTTGGAATTCCTGCCCATGCCTTGAACTCACCCATATCTGGCTTTCTGACCAGATTGCAGCCCTCTCTGAAACTTTAGTGACACCTCATAAATATTGGCCTTCCCTGGCCAAAGACCCTCTCTAGGCTCTAATGGTCCTCATAATTTTTGTTGCTGGGGCCAGCAAATAAAAAATGTAACCTATAATTAGTGTGATGCTTGTCAAAGTTCTGTTTTCTGTAACTCCCCTTTTGTGCAACTTTCTGGGGTATAAAGCTGGGCTGTAGGAAATGTGGGGATGCTGTCTTGTTTCCGCTGTTTGAGAGGGAGAGGCAGCCCACCCGGATGAAATAATAAGCTTGCTTTAATTTGATTTTAATTGGAGTCAGTGGTCTTTTCTTGCATCCTGGTCTAATATTTTAGAGTTCCCCAGTGAGATGACCCGACCAGATCACAAGACCAGACTCCTGGAAATTCTGAAGCTGGCCTTTCCTCCAAGGCTCCGGGCTGGAGAGCCAAGTTCAAAGGCCTTGGAGTGAGCCTTCAGTCCGGGGAGCACTGCAGTGAACCATCGCACTATAACTATTAGCAAGCACCTGGTGGAGGAGGCCTCCATAGGTAAGTGGTATCTTTATAACATCTGATATCCGGTAAAGGGACATCTCTTCTGATGACAGAGAGGTGGCATGGGGAGGCTCACATATACTCCTGTCCGGGACAGTAACAAGAATCATTCTGTCCTCTGTTCTGTTCTGTAGGGAATTCCTCTGAAAGGGTAGAGAGGTGCCAACGGGCACGCAGGAGCTCCTTCCCCGGAGCTTTAGCAAGACGTTGTATTGCTCCTCTGTTTTTCTGTTTCTTCACCGGTTTTCTGTTTCTTTGTGTTTTTTTCTGTGTTCTGTATGTTTTTGGTTTGTTAGTTTTTGTGCGTTTTGTTGTGTGATTTCTTTGGTAAAAACATAATGATATTGGACGTGAAAATGGGTAATAAAGCAAGTAAGCCTGACACCCCTTTGGACTGTGTTTTAAGGAACTGTGATGAACTTTCCCCCCCTTTGTCAAGCAGGATGAGAGAAGCCCCTAGCTGGTTGCCTGGAGCACACCCACTGCAGAGGGCAATGCCTGCTGGTGACCTAAGAACTGAGTATCTCTTAGGTGAAAAAGTGAAAATCCTTTAAAACCTCTTGTCCCTCCAGATCAAGAGAGTCACAACCTTTCGGCAGAATCCCCTGTGTTTCTCCTTTGTTAGCAAAGCAGTAAACCTCCCTTTTTCTTTTTCTCAAATGCTGTCCTCAATATTAAATTGGTATTAATTGGCTTCAACATCAGGAACCAAAATTTAAGTTACAAATTTTGATACCCTCCCCCGGACCCTGGGACTTTTTGAGAGCTGACTACTGAAATATTAGGAGACGGAGCGTGCTCGGGGTGGAACTGAACCAGAGGAGCTAATCCTGTAAGTAAAAGGAGGGACTGAAGGACTCCCAGCAGCTGCCAAAGCCCTGTTGCTTCAGAGAATTCCCTCCTTCCATCCCTGCACTGTAAGAATTATGCCACCTCTGTCTTATTAAAAAAGAGAATAAGAAAAAGGGGACACTAAATGCAGTAAAGTCACCATGGAGACCCTTGATTTCACATTTCAGGTTGCTCCTCTTTGAAAACATCTGTTCCCCTTGTGGGGACATCTATCGTGCTACAGGTGTAGGAGATTTTTCTCTTATCTGTTATGTTTTAAAGGCTTCTGTCTGTCAGCCATAGTCTGGACCTCCTTTCTGTCTGTCTTGTGTCTTTGTTTCTGGCCCTTAAAGACATGTGCAATAATGTGTTCATATTATAAATTGTTTCTTGGGAATGATCTTAGCTCAATGTGTGTCTAAATGATGACGTTTTATTGTAACAATCTGGTATCTGAATGGGTTTTTGAAGCATTGTACAATCTTGCAGTTAAAAGTCTGGTTCATATAATTGTTTAGTTTATGATTTTAGATAATTTATGCAAGAGAACATAAATACTTAGCATTGAAAACTAAAGAACTCTATTTCCAAGTTGGCAAGTAACTTCCCAAACATTCAGTCTTATTTTTCACCAGTTTTGAATTGGGTAGACTGGGAAAATATCACAGTGTGTACCAGTGCATTGATTTGGAAAAGGATAGTAAATCATAGTATGGTATCTGTTGACAGAACAAGATGTAAAGATATAAAATTTTGTGAATTGTAACTTAAAATTGTACCATAATTTTCAACATCCAAACCTGAAAATTATGGTTAAAATGCCTTAGGCCTGAGGTGTCTGCTCAGAATAGCAGTTTTTCCCTGCTCCTTCCAGACCTCAGCCAGGCCTTATGTTGAAATGCAAATGAAAGAAGCCTACTAGCTCAGTAGGAGACTGATCTGAGGCCTAAGGGGGGGGGGAGAAAAAATTACATTGTATGGTATTTACTAATAACTGCCCAGTCACTTTTTCTAGGACTCTTATTTTTTTCCTTAGATTCTGTATTGTTTTTAACTCATGATTTTGATCCTACAGACCTAGGTTAATGTTTTTCTGATCAGTTCTATCTTTGACCAACAGTGGAGTTTTTGAAACATTGCAATGGAGATTTCACCTGCGAAAAGCTACAAGGCCTTTACTATAATTATGTGTGCACACTCTTGTTATGTGTTGTATGTGTATATATACATATGTCCGTATATCATGTATATTATATACAAATTAACATACATAAGGAGCGCTCATAAAAAAAGGAGCACTCACAAAAACAAATTTTAAAAAGCGGATCCAAAGATCTTATAATTTACGTGATTTAAATGGTTCACTTTAAATTGGATAAACAGATAAAAATAAATGTCTTTAAATTTAAGCTTACATGTTTTTCTAGGTGTTCAAAAATCTAATAAAATATTAATGTCGACAAAAGGTCTAATATGCCTTGGTTCTAGGACTTTTCCTTCAACAAAAAATGGTCTACACTGTTCAATACTTTTGTCTAATATTTTGATAAATAAATAAATTAAATTTGATATTTGATTACTCATTCATGAGTATTCTTGTTAGATATGTTATTGATTTACTAAGGTCTGTATAAGTTTGTTCTAAAGTCTGTATAAGATTGTAAAAATCAGTCATGTGTAAAAGACACAAAAATTTCTTAAAACATACGTTTACCAATAACATTATGTTTACTAAGTTTTATTTTTCTAGAGCAAGCAACCATAAATATTAAACAACTTATTAAATACGATCTGTTATTTTAGAGCACTGTACTGCCATTTCTTTAAAAGCTAAACTTCGTTAATGTAGAAACATCAATGCAATTGTGATGCTATTAATGCGCTCATATCTTCCAGGAATACAAGTCTCTAAGGTAGAAACTTTAAAAGAGCATTATGTGAAGCTGGTGTTCTGAAGTTGTATGGTAAAAAAAAATATATTGGGCATTTATTTACCTTTTATCAATAAGATATGTAAACTTTTATGTTACTTTTTACATTGGGGAACAATTTGAATGTATTTTTATGTTAATGAGAGCCTTAGCTATGAAAAGGATAAAACTTTCAGCGTTTATTTTATTCATGTTTTAAATGTTATATTATATGGTGTTAACTAATGTTCATGTGACCTCAAACAATTAATGTTAACTTTTTAAACTGATATTTAAAAACAAAGATCATCTTTAGAACTAAAACACTTAAGATTTATAAAGAGTCCTGGCTTACTTGAGATAAGGCTCTGTGTCCCAACTTACTACATGTGAGAATGACTACGAAAGCAGTGGGTCAGATGTTATTTCATTTAAAGTTACATTCAAAAGTTCTTTTTTTTTCATATCAAGATTATTAGGATCTCAAACAAGAAATATAATAAATAACTCAGCCTAAAAATTCAGGGTAGCTATTACACGAACTAAGTATATTTACTCTTGTTAAATTTATTTTGTAATTTCCTTATAAGTGATCTAAAGATTCCCTGTTAGTGTTTTACAGAAGTGTTGCTTTAAGAACACAACATGGGTTAATTAAAGATAACAAGTCATCACCAAAAGACAGACAGAAAAATACAGATCCCAATTAATAAAAAGATAAATAATTTTAAATTACAGACATTAAAGCCCAGTACTCTTAATATAAGGCTGCTAAAATTTATTTGCTGGATGTTTAAAATTAGGATTTAAAATTAAAGTTAAATGAAAAGGGCCAAGAAAACCAATATTTGATTCTTGCCCTCTGCGTCAGTCTGTATCCAGGGAACAGGGGACTTCCCTAAAGAGCTTTGCAACTCTGAGCCACTGGAGAACAGAAAGCCAATCAGTGCATTTTCTATGAAGAATACAGTCATCAGAGAAGGGAGACATCCCTGATGCTTCCGAGGGAAGCCACAGGGTCAAGCAAGACCTGGACACACCTAGCGAAAATGGCACTAGCAGAACTGAGAAGCTGCTCTCAAGTTTCCCCAGGAATGACTCCCGTAAAAGCTCAGCTGACTGTTCATAATAGATAGAAACAAAAGTCAGTTTGACTGCTTCATCTTAAACATTTAGGAAAGACAGTTAAACGCAAGATACAGCCATTCCTGGGCATTTTAAATAATAACAGTAATAATAATATTTTAAGGTATACACTTTATGTTAGCCTCCCAAAATAAATAAGACTGGAGGCTACAAAGAAGGGTTCTCAGAGAGGAATGCCTGATAACTATAAAAAGAGACTATCAAGAGGAGCTGCCAGAGGCAGAAGTTTTTACTTTAAGGCCTACAGATATTCCTAACCTACACAGGTAATATTGGAGTTTGCTAGTACAATTATCCAGCCTTGAGTAACAGAATTAACGGTTTCTCTATTAGACACAGAGGTCATACTAGTAAAAGAATTTTGCAGGATCAGATGGTATTAAATTATAACACTGTATTTTATGGGGAGGGACAACTGTAACCCTAAATGTTAAATATTAAGTTGACAGTCCTGATAACTGGGGATATTTAAGACTGGTGAGGGAACTTCTATACAGTGACATGTTCCAGCTGCTGCAACATTTATTCAGTACTCATGTATTTTGTTTCTCTCATAGAAGAACCTATCCCCAGATGACTTTACAACCTGTACTTCCCCAACCAGACTTCAAACCGAACTGACTTCGAAAAGGCAACTCATGTCTCTCAGACCGTACCCCCTCACGTCACCCTCTCTCAGCTCAGAAGAAGTCAAAATGAGTGATGCCTCGCTTCTTACTACAATGGAGCCAAAAATAAATAGACTATCAATATAAGTAATTAATTAAGTCAGTAAAATCAGGGAGACCGGTTTTGGGTGAGTTCAAAAAATGGGGAGACTGTTACCTGAGGAATTAAATTTCCCTCAGTGCTCGTCCCCTATTCTATCAAAGATTTGAAAGGGACACATTAGAAAATGGGGGAATGATAGACCCAACCTGATATTTTATTTAAATTGGAGCCATCTTGACACAAAGCCATGAAAAGATAATTTTGGCTTAACTATAAATTACAGCAAATTCTGAACCTGCTTTGAATGCCTGCCCATGCCTTGAACTCACCCATGCATGGCTCTCTGACCAGATAATAGCCCTCTCTGAAACTTTATTTACACCTCATAAATATTGGCCTTCCCTGGCCAGACGACACTCTCTGAGGTTCTAATGGTTCTCATAAATTCTGATGTTGGGGCCAGCAAAAAAAAAAATGTAAACTATCATTAGTGTGATGCTTGTCAGAGTTCTGTTATCTGTAACCACCCTTTTCTGTAACATTCTGCGCTATAAAGCCATTCTGTAGGAAAGGTGGGGTTGCTCTCTTGTTTCCGCGGTTTTGGGAGGGAGACACAGCCCGGGTGGTGGAAATAATAAGTTTGCTTTAATTTGATTTTAATTGGAGTCAGTGGTCTTTTCTTGCGTCCTGGTCTAAAAGGTAAACACTCCACCAACATGGAGCTCTTCCTGCCTAAAGACTACTTGAGAAACTGCCTCTGAGGATGGGCACTTGACATATATGTTGTTGTCAGGAGCTTTAGCTTCCATTCTAAGGAGACCATTAAAGCTGAGTCTGCATCTATGTGACCTGGAGGACATTGTTTCTTATTTTCCAAATAACATGAGGCAGCAGTGCTGACTTCTCTCTTTGTAGGTAAACTGTAGCCACTGAAAGCTAAGTGTCTCCGCATGTGGACTGTGAAGCCATTTGGTCATCCTCCACTTTTCATGGTGTTTCTTGCTGCTGCACTGGGAGTTTGGTATTTGCTTCACGAAATACAAGGAGTTCAACTGGGACACAGTGCTGGAGGGAGTCCTGTCACGTGTGGTGGGTCAGGGTCTGCAGGAGAATGCACCAACCAGGCTTCTATTCCACATAGCTCGTCCCCTTAACCATAGCAACCTGATTCTGAACATTGCCCTGAAACATCTCCATATAACAAGACGCCTTTTATGGAGAGGATTCAGACATATACGTGATTCCTGTCTGCACCATGTCAGCCACAAGCCATTTGGAAGTCAATGACAGATCCACATGGCTTGACAAGAGATGCTTTATCACACACCTGCACATCACAGCTCTGGGCCCACTACTCAGCAGCCTCCAACATACTGGTATCTGTGTTATACACCGTTTTCATGAAACCCAGTCAATCAAGGCACTGTCTGGTACCCTCATGATTAGCAACAGGACATCCAAAGATTCTCCAGGGCCACCTGGTCATGGGAATTTCAAAAATTTCATGGTATTTATCTAGCCATTTTTCAAGGATGAATTTGGGGAAACTGTGGGTTTAAATTCATTCAGGAACCATTAAATTTTGAAGAAGCACATTTCAAGGAAAGCTCTGGTGAACTCTCAGAGGCAAGGCTTCCCAAAGAGTGGCCCAAAGGACACATGAAGCCAGGCACATTGAGGTCTCCAATGTAAGGTCCATGTATGTTTTGACTCTCAACTATGGCGGCCAATCTTTCAGAATAAAGTCATGTGATATCCAGGCTGAGTTTGACAGTACTCTTTGGAAAGCCACCCTTTTCTATATCTCAGTTTTCAAGGGTGAATCTCATGCATGGCCACCTAAAATCCCAACACAATTCATTTTCAATACTTCTCTGAGGTCAGTTCCATTACTCAGTCTCTATGGGAAATCACACCATAGTTCAAGCTCAGGTGGACCCAGGCATCTTTACCAACCACCACACAGCTGACCACAATTAAAACCAAAACACTCCCACATGGCCCTCATCTTCTTCCACATATACACTCATCATAACCTCTGGCTGGAGGTTTCCATGAGGGGCGCAGCCCAAGACACTGTCCAAAATAAGCACACTTGTGCCTCATTTGCCTAAAGTCAGCTTGGCCTGGACACCCTTCCTGTGAACAAAGAGTGATCAATTAGTCCTGCTCTATAACTGCTCCGCTTCTCCAATTTGAGGCCTACTGACTGTCTGGTATAGATTCTTCATGAGAATTTGTGTCATGAGAAAACTCAAGCACCTATCGGCTAGCCTCTAGAGGGCTTTGAAGAACTCATTTGACCCAAAGAATTCCTATTTTCACTTGATGGAGGTCAGGAAGGTTACAAAAGATGGCGAGACACTTCATCCACAAAGACTGCTCTTTTGGCCATTTTGGTTATGAATGCACACTTGGAAACTTTCTTTAGATGCATCAGATGCTGACAATCTAATCCACTGCCTCACAAAGGGCCAAGAGGCTGATTCAGCCACATCCCTTTCCAAAGCAATTAAGCAAAGAGCCACAGGTGATGCCCATTCATTTCCGTTTGTAAACTGTTTTCTTCAGGCTTCACAAAGGGGTGGCCTGAGGCAAAGACCTTCCTGACATTCAGGACAACAGAACAATAGGTAAGCAAAAAGCCCAAAGCAGTGTTTCTCCACTGAGACTTTACTGGTCACACAGAATTCTGAGTTTTTGAGATGCTCCCATTCCCTTCAGCTATTAAGTACATGCCCATGTCAGAGAGATTGGAGGTGGTGTATATCTTGGAAACAAAACCATGAGGCTATTCTGGAGAGTGCCCTGTATTCAAGAAGAAGAGAGAAACTTAGGAAGGTAGTAGGTGTTGCCCATCCATAAGGCAAGCCACTCTCCATTCTTAAATTGGGCAGGATGAATGCTGGGAAGCTTTCTACCAGACAGGACACAACCATTGATGCATTCTCTTTTCAAATGTCTATAACCATGTATACAGTGGGATACACAGACATAGAAACACTCATGTTGTCAAACAAATTTCTAGAAACATTCCACTCCAAACAAACAAACCGACTTATTCTCAGAACATGAGACTAAACAACAAACTCATAGGGACACCCACAACAGCACCTCCTTCCCCCAAGTATGTCTGTGACTATCCTCAGTGTCCTCTGACTGGTGGGCCATACTATGTTCCCCGAAGTGGCCTGTTCTGTCTCAGATCTGGTCTTCTTTGCCAACTCTTTGAAGTTGTCAGGAGCCATGTTTGAGCCACTACCTGCTTTCTCAGAAAAGGCTTCTATTCAGACCTCTCCTGGCATTTGGCCATCATCACTTAAGTAGGTACCAAGAAAGACTGACTCTGTCCTTGATAAATCCAAACAATTGAGACCACTGGGACTGGGACTGGGACTTCTCTGGGTGCCTGGCAGTCAATCACCAAGGAAGTGTGGTAGGTGACTTCCTTCAGGAAATGAATGAGGTCACTGCCTTGGCAACCACTTTGTACTAACAGTTGCTTCCAAGGGTCCCATGAGATGGAGTCTGCCCCTACTTCCTGTGACACTTACACAAGTTAGAATGGTATATCAACCACAGGCACCCAGGAACAGCTCTCCACACAGGCCTGGGCCTGGTTTGGTCCATTTAATCTACATTAAGAAGAGAGAGGCTGATTCAGTCACATTCCTTCATCCTGACCAGGTTGTTTGACATGGAAGTTGACTTTTGCTCTCTCACATGCTTCATAGGTGCCTACATCTTGTTCAGGGATGATTTCTGCATGGAACTTTGAGGTTCTCAGCAGGTGGAAGATTGCCTACATTCCTGTATTGTAAGATCAACAATTTCCCTGTTCTTTTGTAAAGTTAGATTGAGGGAAGAGTGTATGGTTAAGGTTAATAACAGGTTCGATTTCGATTAGGAATCATTTTGCAGAATAAATAATGGTATTGGAAACCTGTGATATTTACATGAATATGCGGTGAAATATAAGTATGAAAACAGAAATCTAGGTAAGATTTGAAGTCCATAAGGGCGTTGGGTGGCCTGGACCCCATCCTTTGAAGCAGGAATGATCAAATAGCCCTGCTGCTAATACTGCTCTTCTTCTCCAATTTGAGGCCTACTGACTGTCAGGTATATATTCTTACTGTGATTTGGAGTCATGAGAAAACCCAAGCACCTATGGGCTAGCCTCTTCAGGTCTTTGAAGAACTCATTTGACTCAAAGGATTGCTATTCTCACTTGAAGGTAGTCAGGAACTGAAAAGGTTGGAGGAAAAGACCAACAAGAAACTGTCTCATGCCAAAAGAAATGGTTTATTGGGGGTCCAGCATCTGGGGCTCAGAGCTCACTCCAGAGGAGGAAAGAAAAAAGATCCCCGAGAACAACTTGAGCAGAGTTTATATACATTCTTTAGAGAGGGCAGGGACTTTACATACATCATAGCCTCCTTTAGGAAATCATCATACACCTCAGGAAAATCAATTAGCAACTCTAAAACAAGATTAGCACATCCATTGGCGGGAACAGGTCGGGCAGGGTTTGATTTTTTAGCCCTGAGAAGGGGTATACATTTAAACTGGTTGGTTGAAGCCCTGAGATGTATTCGTGCTGAGCTGCAGGGTTTCTGGGAAGGGGTTGTTTAGCTACTAGGTGGTCAGGGAAGATTTCAACACACATCTAATGGGCAGTTCTGGGAATTGTCTTAACTGCCACAGGAATTTCAGGTTCTGAGTGCAGCTTGGAAACTTTACAAAACCTGGTTCTTTACGTTTCAATTTAAATTTCTTTTATTCTTTCATTTTCCACTCCTTTTTCTGACTACTTTTAATCTTAAAAGTAATGAATCATAATTATTGCGGGTTCTCAGATTCTATTTCTGCCAGTGGATAGTATTTTTATCTGATTACCATGAGTTTTTTCCTGCCCAATCTGAACCTGGAGAAAGGAAACTATGCAGTTTAGCAAACAAGGTCCCACATTTAGTAACACCATAAGGATGATCAGGGGTCCAGCTAAGTCTGATAAAAGTTTAGTTAACCAAGAGGACTGGGTAAACCATGACTCAAAACACCCTTGTTGAATCTCCCTTTCTCTCTGGTGCTCTTCAAGGCATTTTCTCAATTTACTCATGGATTCTTTAAAACTCCACTATGGTCAGCATAAAAACAGCATTCTTCTCTCAGTGAAGCACAGATGCCCTCCTCCCTCATGAAGAGGAGGTCTAATCCTTGCCTTTTCTGTAAAACAACCTCAGAGAGAGAGGTTAAGGATTCCTGCAAAACTGTGATGGAGGTCTCTAACGTTTTCAAGTCTTGATCTATTGCTGTTTCTAATCGGGCCATTTGTTGTGACCCACGGATCATAGCAGCTGTTCCCGTACCCACTCCTGCAGTAACTCCTATCCCCAGTAGGATGGGTAGAGTAAGAGACACTGGCTCCCGGTGAAATCAGGTTGTTAGTCCCCCTAGTAGACCTTCAAATTATTCTGCATCATCATAGAGCACCCTGGGGAGTATCTGCACCATTACACAATAATTTACAGAGCTATCTAATACCTGGGCTGAAATGCAAGGAGTTCTGATTGTGTGGAGTTCAGTACCATAATGGTTCCTTTAATTAGTTCCCAGGGGGAGGAGTCAGCTGTATTCTGGACTGGGAATGTAGGCAAAGACCGAAACCAGGAAGTATGAGATGGTAGATGGGTTCTGGTAGATCTAGGCATGGGAGGTTTAGGAGGTTTAATTCCTGGCTTGAGGGGATTGGGCCCTATTGCTGTGGGCTTTTCTTCCTTTTTAAGCTGGATGGTGAACCAGAGAGCAAAGTCATAACCAGGGCCATAAATATAAAATCGCATTCCCCTAGTATTTCCCATAGGCCATGTTGTTCTGAGGTATCCCCTTCCTTTGGAAGTGAAAGTTATTTGAGGGGGTAACATAGACTATTCTTTCCACAGCGAGTTTTTGACACCACTTGGCTAGCGGCACATTTCTTGGGATCAATCCAGGTGTCATTTGGTCCTACCTGTGTCATACTGTCTGGAGAGTTTGGGTTCCACCATGCACTCCCGTTTGTTCACATCCCCAAGATCTACAATAAAAGTCAATGGGTCCTCCACAGGTTTGGGCCTGTTTGCAACTTCGGAAATCAGCTGGGCACACATAAAAATCAAGACTGGCTAGTTTACACCTCAGTTGGGGAGATGACATCCATAATTCATGGGGTAAGGTGGTCTATGTTGCCCTGGTTTGGGTTTGAGTGGGATATGTGTGGTCCTCTATGTCAGGGAGATCCCAGTCAGAGAGGCCTATAACAAGCTGACAAATGTCTCGGTGGAGAGATGGCCACCTAGTCCATAAGGCGGCTGTATGTGAAATAGACCACACTACTTGCCCAGTAGGATTTATAACTTGCCATTGTTGCTGAACAGGCTGATGGGGATTAGGAATGCTGGTGGCCAGGGGAAGAATCCATAGCCCTATCCACACAACAGACACGCAATTTGAGAGGGTTACCAGTCAGTTTCAGTTTCCAGCCGGAATCTGTACAGGGCACAGGCTTGAGATGTGAGGCATGTATCCAGGAAGTGATCCCATCCAATTTCACCACTGTAGGTGTTATAAGAAACACCTGGTATGGTCCTTTCCAGCGGGGTTCCAGGGATGACACCTGATGCCGTCTCACGTAGACTAAGTCTCCCACTTGATAACAATGTGGGGTTTCTTTGTCTCCAGGCTGATAAGCAGTGGCCAACTATTTCCACAGGTATCGCTGGGTGCTGGGTTTGTTCAAGGGCTTTAAGTCTGTCAAGCAAGGGTGTGTGAAAGGAATCATTAAGTCTCGAGTTGGGGTTAGGTCCCTTACTGGAGGAGGGGCACCATAGAGAATTTTATAATTGGTGAGGTTACACAAAGAGGCATAGAGGTTATTTCTTGCAGGAAACAGTGCATAAGATAGGAGCATAGTCCAATATTTTATGCCGGTCTCCAGGCTTAATTTCGTTAAGGTCTCTTTGATGGTTCTATTCATCCTTTCTACCTGTCCTGAGCTCTGGGGTCTATAAGCACAATGTAACTCCCAATTAATCCCCAGGGTCCTGGCGAATCCCTGACTTACTTGGGCTACAAATGCCGGTCCATTGTCGGACCCTATTACCTTAGGCAAGCCGGACCTTGGAAAAATGTCTTCTAGGATCTTTTTGACCACCATCTGAGCCGTTTTTTTCTTCATGGGGAAGGCTTCGACCCATCCTGAAAAAGTACCTACAAAGACTAGGAGATATTTAAGTCCATAACTTGCTGGCTTAATTTGAGTAAAGTCCACTTCCCAGAATTGTCCTGGTCTGGTTCCTCGTAAGTGCTTCCTGCAGGAAGCTTGGATGGGTAAGTATTAACTAATTGACAGACTTGACAAGCTCTAGTCACCTGCTCAGCTATTTCTTTCCTCTTTGAGTCAGTCAATAATAAGTCCTTTCTTCGGTCCTTTAAGAGTGCCTACAACTTCTTTGAGTCTAAGTGGGTGAGCTAGTGTAAGTCTTTGACATAAAGGTGGGCTTTTTGAAATTGTAAACTTGGCTCTGTAGGGTCCCAGAGTTCTGTATCTGTCTCCTCAGATGATAAGTTGCCTGAAGGTTCTGGAGCTGCCAAGTCTCCTGATTTTTGTTCCCCCCCATGTGGAAAAAGTTAACAGAGTCACTTCGTTTAGGGCTGGCAATTAAGCTTCCTCATCTGCCCTTCTGTTTCCAACCACCACGGGGTCGTTTCCCTTCTGGGGCCCTGGACAGTGCCCTATAGCTAGTTCTTCAGGGCCCTGCACTGCTGAGAGAAGGTGGAGGATCTCATCTTCATTCTTTATTTCTTTCCTGGAAGAGGTTACTATTCTCTTTGCTGGTAAATAGCCCTGTGCACATGAGCAGTGGCAAATGCATAGCGGCTGTCAGTGTATATGGTTGCCCTTTTGCATGTTGCTAGTTCCAATGCTTTCGTAAGAGCAATCAGTTCTGCTTTTTGGACTGATGTCCCTTCTGGGAGACCAGAGGACCAGATGACATTAGTTTTGCTAAGTACTGCTCGTGCAGCCCGCCGCTTACCGTCTTGGAGAAAGCTGCTGCCGTCCGTAAACCATACGACTTCAGGGCGAGGCAGTGGCTGATCCTTCAAGTCTTGTCGTATACTGGTTTTCTCTGCCAGTATGTTTTGACACTCATGAGCGACGGGTCCTGATGATACTTCTGGCAGCAGTGTAGCCGGGTTGAGTGGAGCAGGGGGTCCCAGCATTATACTGTCTTTGTCAAGCAAGAGGCTCTGGTAGTGCTTAATTCTGGAGTTTGATAGCCACCTCTCTGGAGGCTGGCAGATGATGCTCTCCAGGGCATGGGGGACGATAATGGTGAGCTTCTGTCCCAACGTTCATTCATGAGCATCTTTTATTAGAAGGGCTGCCACTGCTATAGCTCTTAAGCAAAGGGGCCACACGCTAGCCACTGGGTCCAGTTTTTTTTATAAGAATGCTACTAGCCATTTCCAAGGTCCCAATGTCTGAGTGAGCATTCCCCGTGCTATTCCTTTCTTTTCTTCTATGTAGAGATTGAAGGGTTTATCTACATCTGGTAGTGCTAAGGCTGAAGCAGAGAGCAGCACCTTTTTTTGACATTATCAATAGCTTGTTTGTACTCAGGGGTACATTGGAAGTGGGCATCCCCTTTTATCAGAGTGTATAAAGGTGCAGCCAGAGATGCGAACACAGGAATCCATAACCTGCAAAAGCTGGCAGTCCCAAAAAACGCTCTGAGTTGTCTCTTATTAGAAGGGGGAGGTATCTGCACAACGGTTTGTTTTCTGGCTCAGTGAGCCATCGTTTGCCACCCCTAAGAGAATAACCCAGGAAGATTACTTCTTGCTGACAAAAGTGGGCCTTTTGGCAGAAGCCCTATATCCAAGCCGAGCAAGCTCGAATAATAGTGCTTGGGTCCCAGACTCAGAGTTCTCCTTGGTGTCGGCTGCCAGTAGCAGATCATCCACATATTCGAGTGGGGTGACTTCAGGGTGGGCAGTTCTGAAGTCGTTGAAGTCCCTGTGGAGGGCATCATCAAAGAGAGTGAGGGAGATTTTGAACTCCTGTGGGAATCTAGTCCTGGTTAATTGGCCAGATGTTCCAGTTTTGGGGTTTATCCACTTGAAAGCAAACAGCAACTGACTGTCCTTATGTAGGGGCAAGCAGAAGTAAGCATCTTTTAAGTCCAGCACAGTGTACCATTCCCGCTCCGGATTCAGAGTGCTAAGCAAATTATATGGGTTGGGTACTGTGGGGTGAATGTCCTGCACTCTGTTGTTGATCTCTCTTAGGTCTTGAACAGGATGGTAGTCCCCAGTTCCTAGCTTTCTAACTGGTAGCAGCGGGGTATTCCATGCTGATTGACAGAGCCTTAAGACCCCAAGAGTCAGGTATTTCTGAATATGGGGCCTTATCCCATCCTTAGCTTCTTTGCTTAGGGGATATTGTTTAACACTGATTGGAGAGGCAGAGACTTTTAATTATACTGCTATTGGAGGTTGTTTAAGGGCTAGACCTAACCCAGCAGTTTCTGCCCAGACATTAGGATAATCTTTTATCCATTTCTGTGCGAGTTTGCTTTGTTGATCAGTTCTAGGGGACACGAACAGTGATGTTCACCTTCTACGGACATAGTCAAAGCCGTGACTATGGGAGCTTTTACTGAAGGCTTTAGAAACTCCACTTGGGGACCATCAGGGATAAAGGTTATTCTAGACCAGAGTTTGGTAAGCAGATCCCTGCTCATCAATGGGGCTGGACATTCTTGGGATTACTAGAAAAGAGTGTGGACTTTTCCATTTACTAGGTTCATAATCCTCTTTTTGTCCAAGCCTGATATCTACTGCCATTAGCCCCTTGAACTAGGGACCATTTATTTATTTATAGGGGGCCCAGTGGGGTCTTAAGGGCTGAGTATCCTGCTCCTGTATCCATTTCAAAGTTCACTGGAATCCCCTCCACTTCAAATGTTACCCTGAGATCGGGGAGGGGATCCAAGCCCCGACTTTCTTAGTCCTCTTCTAGAGTCAGCATGGCGGGCTCGTGTGGCTGCTCCTTTTTGGGCCACTCTTTGGCTCAGTGTCCTTTTTCTTTTCAGTAGGCACATTGATCTGATGCCAGGGGCAGCCTTTGGTGTGGGCCCAGGTATCCCTTTCTGTCTCCCTGCATTTAACCTTCTGGAGTATTTTTTGCTGTGAACAAAACCTTAGCCAATGCTTTAGTCTGCCTTTTGCTCCTTTCATCCTTCTTTTGTTCCCTTTCCTTCTCTCTCCTCTGTTCCTTCTCCTCCTCAATTTCTCTCTTATAATATACTGTCTCAGGTTCTCTGACTAAATCTCTTAACATCATATCTTGTAATCCATCTAGACATTGTAACTTTCTCTTAATATCTAGGGCAGCCTGCTCGATAAAGGCCATTGCAACAGATGCCTTTTGGTCCTCTGCCTGAGGATCAAAAGAAGTATATTTCCTTTATGCTTCCATAATTCTCTCCTGAGACATACAGGGAGACTCATTAGGCCCTTGGATAATCTCTCTTACATTGGCCAAATTAGTCGGCCCTCTGGCGGTCGCTTGGTGACCCGCTATACCCGCTATTAGAGCCCGGCGATAAGTGGACAGATGCTACCTACCTTCAAAGTTGTTGGGTTCCCAGTTGGGACGGTTCATTGGCCCGTAGGGACGGAGAGGGAGCATCACAGGGGATTCTGAGTTTTCTATTATCTATCACCGCCGGGTTCCTTTAGGTGGCCCAGCTTCCTCCAGGGGAGGAGGGGCTGCTGCTGCTGCAGGGAAGTCCCGTGGAGGGCTTGAGTCTGGCCCAATTGCCTCTAGCAGCTGAGAGGCTGAGTCAGCGGTGGGAGGATCATCTGGAACATGTTGGGGGTTGGGGAGCGAGGGTAGAGAATGAGGAGGGGGAAGAGTATCCAGTCTTGTGACTCAGGGAGAATGGTGGGGAGAGCGGGAGTTGTAGAAGGTTTGAATGATATAATCATGAGGGAAGGGGTATATGTCTGTTGATCTGGGTGGCCACGTGGCCCCAGCTAAAAGACAATATCTCTGACTTTTCGGATTAGAGGGAAGTGGAAGGATCCTTCTGGTGGCCATCCGACGCCCAGGATGGGCCATTCTGAAGCTCAGAGAGTCTGCCAGCTCTGGCGTTTTACTGAAAAAGAAAGATTCTGGGCCCTTGAGCGGACATCAGTCCAATGATCAAGGGTCAGGGACAGAGGCATAGAAGTGCTTTGTCCCATAATGGAAGTTACTCAAACAGGGACAGTGAAGACACAAACTCGACACACACAATGACAAACAGTAAACGTTTACCATGAGTCCAAGACAACGATTAGAACTGAGTAACTGGCAAAACCTGATGGGTTAGACAATAAATACAGACAGTAAACTCAACCTGAGTTCAGAACAATGAACAAAACTGAGTAGCTGGCAAAACCTTTTGGGCTGGAAAACCGAATCCTGAACAAAATATAACCCAGTTGAGGAAACTACTATTCCTTGATTTCCCTAGTCCTCTGGAGTGCCCCCAGGGACGTGACCTTTGGCTCTGTGACACTTCTGTCAGCCAACATAGGAGAGACCTAATGCCCTCACCCACAGCAACTTTGCCACGCCTTAAACGGAAACCCAAAACAAGAAACAGGCGCCTTACTTACCCTAAGAGAAGTCAGTTGGCGTCTTTGGTCCGCTGCTGCCGAATATCTCACCTGGGGCCTCCAGATGAAAAGGTGGGGCGAAGGTCGGAGAAAAACACCACCAAGAGACTTTCTCATGAAACAGAAAAGGGTTTATTGGGGGTCCAGCATGCTGGGGCTCAGAGCTCACATCAGAAAAGCAAACAACAAAGAGCCCAGAGAACAATTTGAGCAGAGTTTATATACATTCTTTAGAGAGGGCAGGGACTTTACATACATCATAGCCTCCTTTAGCAAATTACCATGTACCCTGGGAAAATCAAATAACAACTCCAAAACATGATTAGCACATTCATTGGCGGGAACAGGTCGGGCAGGGGGTGATTGGTCAGCCTTGTGAAGGGGTAGACATTTAAACTGATTGGTTGAAGCCCTGAGATGTATATGTGCTGAGCTGCACGGTTTCTGGGAAGGGGTTGTTAAGTAACAAGGTCGTCTGGGAAGATTTCAACTCACATCTAATGGACACACCAAAGAATTGTCTTTACTGACTCAGGAATTTCAGGTTCTCAGTGCAGCTTGTAAACTTTACAAAACCTGGTTCTTTACATTTCAATTTCAATTTCTTTTATTCTTTCTGAACTTTACAAAGGAAGGCCAGAGACTTCATCCACAATGGCTGCTCTTTTTGCCATTTTGGTTTTGGATGCATGCATGGGATCTTTTTTAGATCCATTTTGTGCTGATATTCTAAGCCACAGCCTCACACAGGGTCAAGAGGCTGATTAAGACACATTGCTTTCCAAAGCAATTACTTCTCTGAGGTCAGTTACAGAACTTAGTCTCTGAGCAGAATCACACCAGAGTTCAAGCCCAGATGGACCCAGTCATCTCTTCCAACCGCCACACAAATGACCACAATTAAAACCAAAACACTCCCCCAAGGCCCTCATCTTTTTTCATATATACACTCATCATAACGTCTGGCTGGAGGTTTCCATGAATGGCGCAGTCCAAGAGAGTGTCCAAAATAAGCTCACTTGCCCCTCATTTGCCTAACCTCAGGGTAGCCTGGACACCCTTCCAGTGAACCAGAATTGATCACATAGGTCTGCCATTAATACTGCTCTGGTTCTCCATTTGATGCCTACTGACTGTCAGGTATAGATTCCTTATGTGATTTGGAGTCATGAGAAAACTGAAGCACCTCTGCAGGGCTTGGAAGAGCTCATTTGACAAAAAAGATCACTATTCTCACTTGATGGACATCAGGAAAATAACAGAGGAAGGTGAGAGACTTCATCCACAATGACTGATATTTTTGCCATTTTGCTTTTGGATGCACACATTGGATCTTTCTTTAGATCCATCAGGCACTGAGAATCTAAGCCATAGCTTCACAAATGGCCAAGAGGCTGATTCAGACACATCCCTTTCCAAGTAATTAAGCAAAGAGCCACAGGTGATGCCCATTTATTTCCATTTGAAAACTGTTTTCTTCAGGCTTCACAAAGGGTGGCCTGAGGCAAAGACCTTCCTGACACTCAGGACAACAGAACAATAGGTTAGCAAAAGGCCCAAAGCATGGTTTCTCCACTGAGACTTTCCTGGTCACACTGATGTCTGAGTTTTCTGAGATGCTCGCAATTCCCTTCAGCTAACCAGTACATGGCCATGTCACAGAGCTTGGAGGTGGTACATATCTTTGACACAAAAATATGAGCCTATTCTGGAGAGTGGCCAAAATTCAGGAAGAAAACAGGAAATTAAGAAGGTTGTAGGTGTTGCCTTTCTATAAGGCGAGCCACAGTCCATTCATAAATTGGGAAGAATGAATGCTGGGAAGCTTTCTACTAGACAGGACACATCTATGGATGCATGCTCTTTTCTAATGTCTACAACCACAGACACACTGGGATACACAGACCTAGAAACACTCACCTTGTCAAAGGACTTTCTAGAAACAGTTCACTCCAAACCAAACAAACAGCCTTTCCTACCTATTCTCAGAACATGAGACAAAACCACAAACTCACAACCACACTCAAAAAGTCACCTCCTTCCCCCAAGTAAGTCTGTGACTATCCGAAGTGTCCTCTGACTGGTGGGCCATACTATGTTTCCCCAAAATGGCCTGTCCTGTCTCAGATCTGTTCTCCTTGTCCAACTCTGTGAAGTTGTCAGGAGCCTGTGCTGACCACTACCTGCTGTCTCAGGAAAGGCCCATTTTCAGAGGTCTACTTGAATTTGGCCATCCTCAAATCTTTAGGTACCAAGAAAGACAGACTCTGTCCTTGTTAAATCCAAACAAGTGAGCCTACTGGGAATGGGACGGGTACTGGCTCTTTGTGCCTGGCTTCCTGGATCCCAAGTTCAGAGAGTTCCATCCCCCAAGAAGTGAGGTAGGTCAATTCCTTCAAGAACGGAATGAGGTCACTGCCTTGGCAACAACTTTGTCCTAACAGTTGCATTCAAGGGTCCCTTGAGATGGAGGCTGCCACTACTTCCTGTGACACGTTCAGAAGTTAGAATTGTATATCAACCATAGGCACCCAGGAGAAGCTCTCCACACAGGGTTGGTTTGGTCCATCTTCTTTATATCAAGAGGAGAGAGGCTGATTCAGATACATCCCTTCATCCTGACTAGGTTGTTTGCCTTGGAAGATGACTTTTGCTCTCTCAGGCCCTTCATAGCTGCCTAAATCTTCTCCAGGGATTATTTCTGCATCAACCTTTGAGGTTCTCAGCAGGTGGAAGATCCCGTACATTCCTGTATTGTAAGACCAACTCTGTCCCTGCTCTTCTGCAAAGTTAGATTGAGGAACAGTGTATGGTTAGGGTTAATAACATATTCTATTTGGGTTAGAAATTATTCTGCTGGACAAATAATGGTATTGGGTACCTGCGATATTCACAAGAATATATAGGTGAAATATAAGTATGAAACCAAAATTCTAGGTACGATTTGAAGCCAGAAGGACATTGGGCCCTTTAGTGGTATACTTAGCTTTGAATTATGTTCTGCACAGATGTCTCAGATAAATCAATATGCAATGGCATAGGACCTTGTACCTTGGATGATTGAATGTTCAAGAGAACATCCAGTCAAAAAGGAATAGTCGGTAGGAATAGGAAGATGGTCAGTAAGTTTAGAAAAAAGAGTGAGTATAAGATTTGGACAAAAGGTTCATTAGCAATAGGGTTTCGGGTAGAGAGTGAAAGTAAATATGAGCACATATAAAGAGTCAGTCACAATGATGAACTGGGGAAAAATATGTAGGAAAGCAGATATTAATAGAGACATTAGGAAATCAGACAAAGTATAATGTGAGTGATAGGATTAGGCATTTTCAATATGGTTGAGGTGGAATATATAATCTTAGGAAGAAAGAAATATGCAGTCACCAATAGGATTGACATTTGAGAGCATTAGGCAACCAGGACATGGTTGTTTTTAGTAATCCATGCTCACTTTTCATTTTGCTTTGGTGAAAGGTTAATAAAATAGGTATTTGTCACTTCCTGTTTTTCTTTATGCTTAACAAAACACTGTTGGAATCTTGAGAACTGTTTGCTAATTTTGTTCCCAAAATGTGCTGTCCCCAACTGCCAAACTGCAGAGTGTACTCCCTCACCCGGTTGCACAAAAACTGCCCACTTGCCCTGACCCATCAATTAATTTCCCTCCCTGCCCTCTCCAAAAAATTATATAAGCTCTGTTTAAGTTGTTCTCAGGGCTGTCTGCTCTAGTCAAGTGAGCTCTGAGCCCCAGCATGCTGGAACCCCAATAAACACTTTGCTGTTGCTGAGTGAAAATGGTATACTGTTCTGTACTTAAAAGATGCTTTCTTTTGCTTGCCTCTGCATAAAGATAGTCAGTTGCTGTTTGCTTTCGAGTGGGTAGACCCAGATAAAGGAACTTCTGGTCAACTAACTTGGACTAGACTCCCACAGGTGTTCAAAACCTCACCCAGTCTCTTTGATGAAGCCCTCCACAGAGATCTCAACAACTTCAGAATTACGCACCCCAAAGTCACCCTGCTTCAATATGTGGATGTCCTGCTACTGGCAGCTAACAACAAGGAAAACTGTGAGTCTGGGACCCAAGCACTATTATCCGAGCTTGCTCAACTCGGGTATAGAGCTTCTGCCAAAAAGGCCCAAATTTGCCAGCAAAAAGTAATCTTCCTGGGTTATTCCCTTAGGGGCAGAAATGATGGCTCACTGAGCCCAGAAAACAAACCGTTGTGCAGATACCACTTCCATCTAACAGGAGACAACACAGAGAGTTTCTTGGGACTGCTGCCTTTTCAGGTTATGGATACCTGGGTTTGTGTTCTTAGCTGCTTCTTTATACCCGTTGTTAAATAAGGATGCCCAATTCCAATGGACCCTTGAGCACCAGCAAGCTTTTGATAACATTTAAGAACACTGACACTGAACTCCTCAACTTCACTGAGCCCAGCCTGCAATTTCAGAAAGCCCTACACTACGTTAAAAATGTACATCAACTTACTCACCTTGGTTCAAAGAAACTGCAGGCATTCCTGAAAGATCAGGAACAGAGATTTCAACTAACTTACTCACAGTGAAAAAAAATAACTGAACGGGTAACAAAAGCCTGTCGGTTCTGTCAATTGGTTAATGCTTACCCTTCCAAGCTTCCTGCAGGAAAGCACCTACGATGAACCAGACCAGAACAATTCTGGGAAGTAGACTTTACTGAAATTAAGCCAGCAAGGTATAGACTTAAATATCTCCTAGTCTTTGTAGATAAATTTTCAGGATGGATTGAATCCTTTCTCACAAAAAAAAAAAAAAAAAAAAAAAAAAAAAAAAAAAAAAAAAAAAAAAAAAACCCGGCTCAAACGGTGGTCAAGAAGATCCTGAAAGATATTAAGATATTTTTTCAAGACAAGGCCTGCCTAAGGTAATAGGGTCTGATAATTGAACGGTGTTCATGGCCCGGGTAAGTGAGGGCTTAGCCAGGACCCAGGGGATTAATTGGAAGTTACATTGTGCTTCTAGACTCCAGAGCTCAGGACAGGAAAAAAAAAAATAAATTGAACCATTAAAGAGACCTTAACGAAATTAAGCTTAGAGACCAGCATAAAATATTAGACTATGCCCCTGCCTTATCCACTGTTTCATGCATGAAATACTCCCTCTGTTTCTTTGTGTAAACTCACCCCCTATGAATTTCTCTATGGTGCACCTCCTCCGGTAAGGCATGTAACCCCAACTCTAAGACCTAACGATGCCTTCCACACCCCCTTGCTTGACAGAATTAAATCTCTTGAAAGAACTCAATGATACCGGTGAAGACAGCTGACAACTGCCTTGCAACCTGGGGACAAGGGGACTCCACATTGATATCAAGTAAGGGACTTCATCTACATAAGACAACATCAGGTGTCATCCCTGGAACCCTGCTTGAAAGGACCATACCAGGTGCTAATTATAACACCTACAGCGGTAAAAGTAGACGGAAACACTTCCTGGATCCATGCCTCTCATCTCAAGCCTGCGCCCTGTCCAGACTCTGTCTGGAAACTGGGAAAGACTGGTAACCATTTCAAATTGCATATTCGCTATGTGGATAAGGCTGTAGACTCTCCCCTTGGCCACCAGTACACCTAACGCTCATCAGCCCGTTCAGCAGCGATGGCTTATCACAAATCCTACTAGACAAGAAGTATGCTCTAACTCGTATACAGCTCCCTTAGGGACCTGGTGGCTAGCTCTCCACCCAGATATTTGTCAGCTGGCTATAAGTCTTTCCTATTAGGATATCGCTGATGAAAATCCCACTAAAATTCAATTAAATCCCTTCCATACCATAGATAATGGAAACAAACATTAGGGATTTAGGGACACGTGAGCCAGATGCAGGTTGGCTAGACTAGATTAGTATGTTTGCCCAGCAGACTATCAAAGCCACAAACAGCCATGGCTGTGTGGAGGGAAAGCCAACTTCTTCTGTAAGTGATGGGGATTTGAGCATACAGGGGCTGCCTGGTGGAACGCAAAATCCTCATCAAATTCAGTACACAGCATTGGCCATATTACCAATTAGACAACCAAAACTGATGGCCCCCAGAGGAGTCTCTATATCCTCAAATTCTGTGTTACCTTTTTAACTTCTGCAAGTGCTCAAGAGGATGAAAGGAAATTCCCCTATGTGGAGGCCTTTTACCTCCTTCGCTCACTTCCTGAACTATGCATCTCCAATAGATCCTCACCCTCAGGCTTCTGCTCCAGACTCTCTACTCTCAGTCCCACCTCAGCAACCTGATTTCTCTCCTCCAGTTACTAGATCAAAAACCCAAACCT
This sequence comes from Callospermophilus lateralis, assembly GCF_048772815.1. Taxonomy (NCBI): domain Eukaryota; kingdom Metazoa; phylum Chordata; class Mammalia; order Rodentia; family Sciuridae; genus Callospermophilus; species Callospermophilus lateralis. Next base: position 78,199 of record NW_027514097.1, read on the forward strand.
CCGCCAGTTCTCAGATCATTGCTCCCTTGCTGAGGTAGCAGGTACTGAGGTACCCCTCTAAACACTCATTCCTCTCTTCTCCTGTCAGTGCCTACACCCGGTCTTCCCAGGTCCTCTTACCAGGTAACCCTCAGAAGAGCCCTCAGACCCCTATCCAAGATGTAATAAAAATGGCCTTTAAAGTTGCTTTGTCATCACTGAAAACAGGTTACTAAGAATTTAAAATCCCTCCCAGGCTTTCTGGGATACTCACTCCCGTCTTCCCCTCTGTTCTACCTGTTCTACTGCTCAAGATTTTGTTCCTAGGAAAATCCCAAACCCCTTTTCCATTATGCTTTTTCATCTCTCTTTTCTCATTCTCAGATCCCCGGAGCTGCTCTCATTCCTCGCCTTCCCCGTCTTTCCCCTCTATACCAGGCCCACAGAAAAATCGTAACTGAACTTCTCCAGAAGTCTTCACCATGGATTACTTTAGAACTTTCAGCAAAAGAGTCCCTATAAAAGAGTTCAGTGTAGATAAACTTGCTCTTTTTCTGTTGCCCTGTTATACTTGGCCACTGCTTGGAAAAATTAGCACTTCTAAGCTAGACAACCCCTTAATAGTTTTTCACACAATATGTGAACAAGGCCTCTGGCCTTGAGCTGGGGCTTCACAGAGATGGCTACATTTCTAAAATAAAAAATACCAACTGGGCTTCATGGTAACAGCTGAAGGAGGATAAAAGAAAAGGAAGAAAAAGCTCTCCCCCTCCCAGGTGTCCTTGAAAAGTTAACTTGCCCAGAACAGAGGAAATAACAGGAAAAAAAATCTTTTTGTGAAGTTCTGCCGACTGTGAACTTCTGAGCCCCTTTTCTTTCATGTTGGGTACAAAATTCTGAAACTACCTAACCTTGGGGTTCAGGGCGTTAATTGATTACAACAGAAGCAATGCACTCTGAATCCGGTTGCAACCAAATAGCACTGTTTCCCTGTTTTCGGTGCTATCTTAGGTGCCTTCCCTTGTCTGTCCCTACAACAGTATAATTCTATATACTTAAACATTGTTTATGTTTTCATGAAATGGTCAACAGATGTGATTAATTGTGTAATGGTGCAGATGTTTCCCAGAGTGCTCTATAATGATGCAGGTTCATTTGAAATTCAAACAGGCGGGCATACAACACGGTTCCGCTGGGAACATATATCCCTAACTTTAGCCATCCTATTAGGAATAGGAGTTGCTACAGGGGTGGGCACAGAAACCCCTGCCCTAGTCCATGGGACACAACAAATGACCCAATTAGAAGCAGCAATAGAACAAAACTTAAAGATAGTAGAAACCTCCATCACAGCTTTGCAGGAATATTTATCCTCTCTGTCTGAAGTTGTTTTACAGAACAGTCGAGGGTTGGACCGCCCATTCATGAGAGAAGGGGGCCTTTGTGCTGCATTGAGGGAAAAATATTGTTTTTATGCCGACCATACTGGAGTTGTAAAAAAAATCTATGAGTAAATTAAAAAGACACCTTGAAGAGCGTCACTGAGAGAGGCCCAAAAAGGGTGGTTTGATTCTGATCCATACATTCCCTCTGGTTAACTATGTTTTTATCAACCATGGCCGGTCCAATAATAATCCTCATATTACTGCAAAGTATAAAACCCTGTTTGCTCAAACGTGTAATTTTTTTTTCTCCAAGCTCAAATTGGACAAGTTAAACTTATGGTAATAACCCACTTGCAGACATAGAATGTGACACCAGCCTTGATCACTTTTATAATTATAAGTAGCCAGAAGAAGAAGTGGGGAATGAAAGGTTAACAAAATAGGTACTTGTAACTTCCTATTTTTCTGTATGCTTAACAAAAACACTGTTGAAATATTGAGAACTGTTTGCTAATTTTGTTCCCAGAATGTGCTGTCCCCAACTGCCAAATTGCAGAATGTATTCCCTCACCCGTTTACATGCAAACCGCCCACTCACCGTGACCCATCAATAAACTTCCGTCCCTGCCCTTTCCAAGGAAAGAATATAAGCTCTGCTTAAGCTGTTCTCAGGGCTCTCTGCTCTATTTCTGTGAGCTCTGAGCCCCAGCATGCTTGACCTCCAATAAACCTTTTGCTGTTGCATGAGACAGTCTCTTCGTGGTCTCTACCTCTGATGCTCGCACGAACATTACTTGAATGATTGAATGTATAAGAGAAAATCCAGTCAAAAAGGGATAGCCAGTAGGATTAAGAAGATAGTCGGTAGGTTTGGGAAGAAGACTGAGTATAGGATTTGGAACAAAAGTTCTTTAGCAATAGGGGTTCTGTTAGAGAGTGAATATAAATGTCAGCACATGACAACAGTCACAATAATGAACTGAGGAAAATATGTAGGAAAGCAGATATCAATAAGGACATTACTAAATCAGTCAAAGTATAAAGTGAGTGATACAATTAGACATTTTCAACAGGGTGAGTTTGAATATATAATCTTAGGAAGAAACAAATATGTAGTCACCAATAGGATTGACATTTGAGAGCATAAGGCAACCTTGACATGGATGATTTTTGTAAACCATGCTCACTTTCTATTTAGGCTTTGGTACAATCTAAGTGTGACCTTTGCATTTGTGTCCAGAATTTTACTGTGATAAAATATATATGTTGATCTGGTGACACAAGTATTTCTTCCACCATTTCTGGGAGCAATATTTTGAAGGCATATAAATGGGTATTGGGTGTACAAAGAGGTGTACACTTTGTCCATGAATATAGAGATAATGCATGAGTAGACCATACAGTGAATAAATAATATAACTGTTTCCACTTTAAATTATGGATTGAATTGATATTTGAAAATATATAAGAAATCTTATATTGATTTACAATCATTCATTCTAACCAGTTATACATCTAATATTAATATTATGGTTATGGTTTATCATGAAGATATGTTAGTTTTGCTTCAAAAGCGATTATGGAAATCCAAAATAATGTGTTTGGATAGAGTCAGTCACAATGCTGGCAATATGTGAACAAGGCCTCTGGCCTCAAATTGAGGCTTCACAGAGATGGCTACATTTCTAAGATAAAGAAGTTACCAACTGGACTCCATGGTAACAGCTGGCAGGGAGAAAAAAGAAAGAGAAGAAAAAAGCTCTCCTCCTCCCAGGTGTCCTTAAAATGTTAACTTTCCCAGAACAGAGAAAAAAAAACAGAAACAAAAACTGCTTTCTCTGAACTTCTGCAGACTGTGAACTTCTGAGCCGCTCCCTTACATGTTGGGTACAAAATTCTGAAACAACCTAAACTTGGGGTTCAGGGAAGTAACTGATTACAACAGAAGCAATGCCCTTTAAATCTGGTTGCAACCAAATAGGACTGTTTCCCTGTATTCGGTGCTATCTTAGGTGCCTTTCCTTGCCTTGTCCATCCCTTTTCTCATTTAAAGACCAGTCAAGAAACATGGAGAAATACATGTGTTCTGAAGCAGAAAGTGATTGATAGTGAAACAAATGCCTATAAATTTCCTAACTTGTGGATGAAATTTATATCCTATGATGTGCATTAATTGAAGAAATACTAATCTACCAGTGATGAATAAAAATGAACGTCAAAATACACATCATGTCCGATTGGAATCTACTTGCATTAATATTAAACTGGGTCAGTTACTGTAGAAATATTAGGATTCTTATGCACCATTCACTGAAGTTAGTTTTCAGTACTAGGAAACAAATATGTATTTCAGGTGAATGAATATTTCTAAGAATAATCTTGTGAAAAGTTGATTATAAATCCACATACATGAATATGAATGAATTTGATGAGTGTAAAATAAGACACATATTTCATTTGTTGAAAAATCTGGAGAGTGTATATATATATATATATATATATATATATATATATATATACACACACACACACATTAAAAACAGCAATATATATGCCAATTGAAATTTATAATGAAATATATATCATCGACAGATAGAAAAATATTTATTTTACTGAACATGGATTTATGAATAATATTGTTCAAGTAGGAAGATCACCCATAATTTAAATTTTCGGTTCCAACATCGTTTAAGAGGAGTGATCCCTTACAATTTGTATCTGCCAAGTCAGCCACCTCACAAGAATGTACGTGTGGTACCAGGTAGGATTCTATCTGTGCATATAAAAATACAGGTGGTGAATAGGCTACAGAGAAAGGGAGAAAGGAATTCATAGGTGGTTAACTTTAAAAAAAACATGGAGAACTATTTCAACAAAAAATTGACTAGATTTATAAATCCTACCCTATATAATGCAAAAGGTAAGTCCAACTATACACCATGCCTCCTCTGAAATGGTTGTATTTTCATTCTGTTTGGGTTATTTTTCTCCATCATATTAGTATTAGTAGTCAGAATATAGTAGGGTAGGGGTTAGTGTCAGGGATTCAGTATTTCAAATGGAAAATTGGAAAATGAATACAATGTGTATGTAAACATGTGCTACACAAAAATGTTTCCACTCTTATCCAGAACAATGCCTTGACAGTACCTTCGCTCCAACTAAAACATCATTAGAGGAGAAGAGTTAGAAAATCAGTGAAAACACATCTTGAATGGAATATGCTCAGGATTTTGAAACCTTGGAGGTGGTAGAGGAGTTTGCAAAAGTAAGGGACAGGGTGAACACTCCACAAACATGGAGTTCTGTTGGACTAAAGACTTCTTGAGAAACTGCCTCTGAATTTGGGCACTTGAAATATATCTTGTTGTCACAAGCTTTAGCTTCCTTTGTAGTGAGACCATCAAACCTGGGTCTGCATCTATGTGATCTGGAGGACACGGTTTCTTATTTTCTAATGAAAATGAGGCAGCAGTGCTGAATTCTCACTTTGTAGGTAACCTGTGGACACTGGGGGCTAAGTGTCTCCCAGTGTGGGCTGTGAAGCCATTTGGTCATCCTCCAATTTTCGTGGTGTTTGTTGCTGCTGCATTGGGGATTTGGTATTTGCTTCACGAAATACAAGGAGTTCAACTGTGTCACAGTGCTGGAGGGAGTTCTGTGACGAGTGGTGGGTCAGGGTCTGCAGGAGAATGCACCAACCAGGCTTCTATCCCACATAGCTTGCCCCCTTGACCATAGCAACCTGATTCTGAACATTGCCCTGAAAGCTCTCCATATAACAAGATACCTTTACACAGAAGTATCTACTGGCTGCACCATGTCAGTAACAAGCCATTTGGAAGCCAAATGCAGATCCACATTGCCCCACCACATGTTTTATCACACACCTGCCAAGCACTGTTCTAGGCCCACTATTCAGCAGGCTCCAACGTACTGGCATCTCTATTCAACACAATTTTCATGAAACCTAGTGAATCCAGGCACTGTCTGGTGTACTCAAGATCAGCATCAGGACATCCAAAGGTTCTCCAGTGCCACCTGGTCTTGGGAATTTCAAAAATTTCATGGTATCTGTTTAGCCATTTTTCAAGGATGATGTTGGAGGCACTGTGGGTTTCAATATATTCAGGACCTGTTAAATGGTGAGGAAGCTCATTTCAATGAAAGCTCTGGGGAACTCTCAAGGGCAAGTCTTCCCAAAGAGTGGCCAAAAGGTCGCATGAAGCCAGGCCTATTGAGTTCTACAATGTGAGGTCCATGTGTTTTTTGACTCTCAACTATGGCTGCCAAGTCTTTCAGAATAAAATAATGTGATTTCCTCACTGAGATTCCCAGTGATCTGTGGAAAGTCAATCTGGGCCTAGATCTCAGTTTCCAATGGTCACTCTCATGTGTGGTCTCCTAAAATCCCAAAACAATTGATGGCAATACTTCTCTGAGGTCAGTTCCAGAACTCAGTCTCTAAGGGGAATCACACCAGAGTTCAAGCCCAGGTGGACCCAATCATCTCTTGCAACTGCCACACAAATGACCACAATTAAAACCAAAACACTCCCACACGGCCCTCATCTTCTTCATAACCTTTGGCTGGAGTTTTCCATTAGGGGCGCAGTCAAAGACAGTGTCCAAAATAAGCTCCCTTGTCCCTCATTTGCCTAAAATCTCAGTGGCCTGGACACCCTTCATGTGAACCAGGAGTAATCAAATAGGTCTGCCATTAATACGTTTCCACTTCTACAATTTGAGGCTTTCTGACTGTGGGGTTTAGATTCTTTATGTGATTTGGAGTCATGAGAAAATCCAAGCACACATGGGCAAGCTTTGCAGGGATTTGGAGAATTCTTTTGACCCAAAGGATCCCTATTCTCACTTGATTGAAGTGAGAAACCTTACAGAGGAAAGCTAGAGACTTCATCCACAATGACTGCAATTTTTGCCCTTTGATTTTGGATGCACACATGGGATCTTTCTTTAGATTCATCAGGTGCTGATAATCTAAGCCACAGCCTCACACAGGGCCAGGAGGCTGATTCCGACACATCCCTTTCCAAAGCAATTAAGCAAAGAGCCACAGGTGATGCCCATTCATTTCCATTTGAAAACTGTTTCTTAGGGCTTCACAAAGGGGTGGCTGGAGGCAAAGACCTTCCTGACATTCAGGGCAAAAGAAAAATAGGTAAGCAAAAGGCCCAAAGCAGGGTTTCTCCACTGTGACTTTTCTGGTCTAACTGATATCTGAGTTTTCTGAGGTGCTCGCCAGTCCCTTCAGCTATCCAGTACATGGCCATATCACAGAGCTTGGAGGTGGTACATATATTTTACTCAAAACCATGAGCCTATTCTGGAGTGTGGCCAGAATTCAGGAAGAAAATAGGAAATTAGGAAGATAGCAGGTGTTGCCCATCCATAAGGCAATCTTCTGCCTAATCATAAATTGGGCAGGATGAATACTGGGAAGCTTTCTACTAGACAGGACACATCCATTGATGCATTCTATTTTCTAATGTCTACAACCACGGACACAGTGGGACACACAGACATAGAAACACTCGCCTTGTCACATGACTTACTAGAAACAGTCCATACCAAACCAAACAAACCGCCTTTCCTATCTATTCTCAGAACATGAGACAAAACCAAAAACTCACATCCACAACCACAAAGGCACCTCCTTCCCCCAAGTAGGTCTGTGACTATCCAGAGGGTGGTCTGACTCGTGGGCCATAATATATTCCCCCAACATGGCCTGTCCTGTCTCAGATCTGGTCTCCTTAGCCAACTCTGTGAAGTTGTCAGGAGTCCGCGATGAGCCACTACCTGCTTTCTCTGGAAAGGCCAGTTTTCAGAGCTTTCCTGGCATTTGGTCATCCTCACAACAGTAGGACCAGAAAATAATATCTCTGTCCTTGTTCAATCAAAACAAGCGAGCCCAATGGGACTGGGACTGGGACTGACTCTGGGCTCCTGGCTTCCTGGATCAAAAGTTCACAGTGTTCCATCACCAAAAGTGTGAGGTGTGGTCATTTCTTTAAGGAACTGAATGAGGTCACTGCCTTGGCAAACACTTTGTCCTCACAGTTGCTTTCAATTGACCAATGAAACGGAGGCTGCCCCTACTTCCTTTGAAATTTTCACAAGTTAGAATGGTAGATCAACCATAGGCTCCTGGAACAGCTCTCCACACAGGCCTGGTTTGGTCCATCTTCTCTACATTAAGAAGAGAGAGGCTGATTCAGACATATCCTTTCATCCTGACCAGGATGTTTGCCATGGAAGATGACTTTTGCTCTCTCAGGTCTTTCTTAGCTGCCTACATCTTCTCCAGGGATCATTTCTACATGGACCTTTGAGGTTCTCAGCAGGTGGAAGATCACCTACATTTCTGTATTGTAAGTCAAACTCTGTCCCTGTTCTTCTGTAAAATTAGATTGAGGGAACCGTGCATTCTTAGGGTTAATAACATGTTCGGAAGTTAAACAGCAACAAGTGCTGGCGAGGATGTGGGGAAAAGGGTACTCTTGTACATTGCTGGTGGGACTGCAAATTGGTGCGGCCAATTTGGAAAGCAGTATGGAGATTTCTTGGAAAGCTCGGAATGGAACCACCATTTGATCCAGCTATTCCACTACTCGGTCTATTCCCTAAAGACCTAAAAAGAGCACACTATAGGGACACTGCTACATCCATGTTCATAGGAGCACAATTCACAATAGCAAGACTGTGGAACCAACCTAGATGCCCTTCAATAGACGAATGGATAAAATAAATGTGACATTTATACACAATGGAGTATTACTCTGCATTAAGAAATGACAAAATCATAGAATTTGGAGGGAAATGGATGGCATTAGGGCAGATTATGCTAAGTGAAGCTAGCCAATCCCTTAAAAACAAATGCCAAATGTCTTCTTTGATATAAGGAGAGTAACTAAGAACAGTGTAGGGAAGAAGAGCATGAGAAGAAGATTAACATTAAACAGGGATGAGAGGTGGGAGGGAAAGGGAGAGAGAAGGGAAATTCATGTAAATGGAAGGAGACCCTCAGGGGTATACAAAATTACATACAAGAGGAAGTGAGGGGAAAGGAGGGAAAATATAAGGGGGAGAAATGAATTACAGTAGAGGGGGTAGAGAGAGAAGAGGGGAGGGGAGGGGGGAGGGGGGATAGTAGAGGATAGGAAAGGCAGCAGAATACAACAGACTCCAGAATGGCAATATGTAAATCAATGGTTGTGCAAATGAAGTGATTCTGCAATCTGTATATGGGGTAAAAATGGGAGTTCATATCCCACTTGAATCAAAGTGTGAAATATGATATATCAAGAACTATGTAATGTTTGAACAACCTACAATAAAAATTAATTAAAAAAAAAGCATCCAAATGAGTGGATATATAAAGGAAAATAATGATACAAAATGATAAATAATTATACATAATATATTGTATATAATGATAAATACATAAAAGTTTTGGGGGCATGTTGTATATAAATTTCCATACCATTTTTAATCAAATATTATAGTCTAGGCACCAGTCAAAAATATTTAAATTATCACATAATATTCCTTGCATGTTTGAACAATAAATTTATGTACTATTTCCCCTAAAAAAAAAAAAATAACATGTTCCATTTGGGTTAGGAATCATTCTGTGAGATGAATAATGGTATTGGAACATGCAATATTTATAAGAATATATTGGTGAAATATAAGTATGAAAACAGAAATCTAGGTAAGACTTGAAGCCCAGAAGGGCATTTTGCCCTTGATTGGGATACTTAGCTTTGAATTACATTCTGAACAGTTGTCTCACATAATTCGATATCGAATGGCAAAAGACCTTGTACCTTGGATGATTGAATGTAGAAGAGAACATCCACTCAAACTGGGATAGTCAGTAGGTTTAGGAAGAAGAGTGAGTATAGGTTTTGGAACAAATTTCATTAGTAATAGGTTTTTGGTTAGAGAGTGAACGTAAATGTCAGCACATGAGAAGAGTCAGTCACATGATGAACAGGGGAAAATATGTAGGAAAACAGATATCAATAGACACATTAGGAAATAAGGCAAAGTATAATGTGAGTGATAGGATTAGACATTTCCAACAGGGTTGAGTTTGAATATATAATCTTAGGAAGAAACAAATATGTAGTCACCAATAGGATTGATATTGAGCATTAGACAACCTGGACATGGATGTTTATAGTAATACATGTTCAATTTCCATTTAGGCTATGGTACAAACATAAGTGTGAGCCTTGCGTTTTGTGTCCAGAATATCACTGTGATAAAATATATATGTAGATCAGGTTACATGAGTAATTCTTCCACCATTTTTTGAAGCAATATTTTGAAGATGTATAAATTAGTATTGGGGGTACAAAGAGATGTACCCTGTGTATATGAATCTAGAGAAAATGCATGAGTAGACCACACTGTGAATTAATAATATAACTAGTTCTACATAAAATAATGGATTGAATTGATATCTTAAAATATATAAGAAATCTTATATTGAAATACTATCATTCATTCCAACTAGATATACATCTAATGGTAATATTATGGTTATGGTATATCATGAAGGGTGTGATTTTTGCTTCAAAAGTGATTATGTAATTCAAAAATAATGTGTTTAGAAAGTAGTCTCATGAAACGACCAGTCAAGAAACATGGAGGAATACATTTGTTCTGAAGCAGGAAGTGATTGAAAGTGAAACAAATGCCTATAAATATGCTAACTTGTGGATGAAATATATATCATATGATGTGCATAAACTGAAGAAATAGCAACGTACATGTCTTGAATAAAAATGAACGTCAAAATACATGTCATGCCCCATAGGAATCTACTTGCATTGATGTAAAACTGAGTCTGTTACTGTAGAAATATTAGGATTTGTATGCATCGTTCACTGAAGTTAGTTGTCTGTATTAGGAAACAAATATGTATTTCAGGTGGATGAATATTTCTGAGTATAATCTTGTGAAAAGTTGATTATACATCCACATATATGAACATAATAGAATTTAGAGAGTGTATAATAAAACACATATATTTTGAAAAATCTGGATAGGAGATATATATATATATATATATATATACAAAAAAAACAAAGACATTAAAAAGTAGCAATATGTATGCCAATTGAAATTCATAGTGAAATATATATCATCCACGGATGCAAAAATATTTATTATACTGAACATGGATTTATGTATAATGTTGTTCAACTAGGAAAATTAATCCAAAGTGTATGCAAAATTGTGATACAAAAAATCTTTCCACTCTCATCCTGAACAATGCCTTGACTTACCCTCACCTTAAGTAATTCACAATTATATGAAAAGAGGTAAAAAATCTGTGAGTACATATCTGGAATTGAATATGCTCATGATTTCACAACTTTGCAAGTGGTTGATGAGTTTCCAAAAGTAAGGAACAGGGTAAACACTTCACAAACATGGAGCTCTGCTGGACTAAAGACTTCTTGAGAAACTGCCCCTGAGGTTGTGCACTTGAAATATATGTTTTTGTCAGGAGCTTTACCTACCTTTGTTGTGATACCATCAAAGCTGGGTCTGCATCTATGTGACCTGGAGGACATGGTTTCTTATTTTCCAATGAACATGAGGCACCAGTGCTGAAGTCTCTCTTTGTAGGTAAACTGTGGCCACTTCGGGCAATGTGACTCCCCGTGTGGACTTTGAAGCCATTTGGTCATCCTCCACTTTTCGTGGTGTTTCTTGCTGCTACACTGGGAGTTTGGTATTTGCTTCATGACATACAAGGAGTTCAACTGGCACACAGTGCTTGAGGGAGTCTTGTAACGTGTGGTGGGTCAGGCTCTGCAGGAAAATGCACCAACTAGGCTTCTATCCCACATTGCTTATCGCCTTGACCATAGAAACCTGATTATGAACATTGCCCTGAAACCCCTGCATATAACAAGATGTCTTTTCATATAATGGTCTCCTGGCTGCACCAAGTCAGTCACAAGGCATTTGGAAGCCAATGGCAGATCCACATGGCCACAACACAGATGTATTACCACACATCTGCCCACCACTGCTCTAGGCCCACTACTCAGCAGCCTCCAACTTACTGGCATCTCTGTACTACACAATTTTCATGAAACCCAGTCAATCAAGGCACTGTCTGTTATACTTATGATCAGCAACAGGACATCCAATGGTTCTCCAATGCCACCTGGTCATTGGGAATTTCAAAAATTTCATGGTGTTTATCTATGCATTTTTCAAGAATGAAGTTGGAGGCACTTTGGGGTTTCCATTCATCTAGGAACCATTACATGGGGAGGAAGCTAATTTCAATGAAAGCTCTGAGGAACTCTCATAGGCAAGGCTTCCCAAACAGTGGCCAAAAGGTCACATGAAGCCAGGCCCATTGAGGTCTACAACGTGAGGTCCATGTGTCTTTTGACTCTAACTATGGCTGCCAAGTTTTTCAGAATAAAATCATGTGATATCTTTGCTGAGATTTTCAGTTCTCTGTGGAAAGCCATCCTGGGCCTAGATCTCAGGTTTCAAGGGCAACTCTCATGTGTGGCCTCCTACAATCCCAACACAATTCATGGCAATACTTCTCTGTCGTCAGTTCCCAAACTCAGTCTCTAAGGGAAATCACACCAGAGTTCAAGCCCATGTAGACCCAGTCATCTCTTCCAACCGCCACACAAATGACCACAATTAAAACCAAAACATTTCCACATGGCCCTCATCTTCATCCATATAGACACTCATCATAAACTCTGACTGGAGGTTTCCATGAGGGGCGCAGCCCAAGACAGTGTCCAAAATATGCACCCTTGCCCCTCATTTCTCTAAATTTAGGGTGGCCTGGAAACCCATCCTGTGAACAAGGAGTGATAATATAGGCCTGTTGTTAATACTGCTCTGCTTCTCCAATTTGAGGCCTACTGAATGTCAGGTATAGATTGCTTATGTGATTTGGCATCATGAGAGAACCCAAGCACTTCTGCAGGACTTTGAAAAACTCATTTGACCCAAAGGAATCCTATTCTCACTTGATGGAGTTCAGGACCTAACACAGGAAGACAAGAGACTTCATCCACAATGACTGATCATTTTGCCATTTTGGTTTTGGATGCACACATGGGATCTTCTTTAGATTTATCAGGAGCTGAGAATCTTAGCCACCCCCTCAATCAGGGCCTAGTGTCTGATTAAGACACATCCCTTTCCAAAGCAATTAAACAAAGAGCCACACGTGATACCCATTCATTTAAATTTGAAAACTGTTTCTTCAGGCTTCTAAAAGAGGTGGCCTGAGGCAAAGACCTTACTGACATTCAAGGCAACAGAACCATAGGTAAGCAAATGGACCAAAGCAGGGTTTCTCCACTGAGACTCTACTGCTCACACTAATATCTGAGTTTTCAGAGATGTTCCCATTCCCTTCAGCTATCAAGAACATGGACATGTCACAGAGCTTGGAGGTGGTACATATCTTGGACAATAAATCATGAGCTTATTCTGGAGAGTGGCCAGAATTCAGGAAGAAAACAGGAACTTAGGAAGTTAGTAGTTGTTTCCTATCCATAAGGCAAACCACAGTCCATTTATCAATTGTGAACGATGAATGCTGGGAAGCTTTCTACTAGACAGGACACCTCCATTGATGCATTCTCTTTTCTAATGTCTAAAACCACGGACACAGTGGATACACAGACATAGAAACACTTGCCTTGTCAAAAGAGTAACTAGAAACAGTCGACTCCAAACCAAACCAACCACCTTTTCTACCTATTCTCAGAACATGAGACAAAACCATAAACTCACACCCACACACATAAAGGCACCTCCTTCCCAAAAGTGGGTGTGTGACTATCCAGAGTGTCCTCTGACTGGTGGGCCATACTATGTTCCTCTCGAAATGGCCTTTCCACTTTCAGATCATGTCTCCTTGGCCAACTCTGTGATGCTGTGAGGAGCCTGCAGTTAGCCACTACCTGCTATCTCAGAAAAGGCCCCTCTTCAGAGCTCAACTGGCATTTGGCCATCCTCACATCAGTAGGTACCAAGAAAGTCTTACTTGTACTTGGTAAATCCAAACAAGTGAGCCCACTGGGACTGGGACTGGGACTGGCTCTCGGTGCCTGGCTTCTTGCATCACAATTTCAGAGAGTTCCATCACCAAGGAAGTTAGCTAGGTCACTTCCTTCAGGAACTGAATGAGGTCCCTCTCTTGGCAACAACTTTGTCCTAACAGTTTCTTCCAAGGGTCCCTTTAGATGGAGGCTGCTCCTACTTTGTGTGACAATTTGACTAGTTAAAATGGTATATCAAAATAGGCACCTGGGAACAGCTCTCCACGCAGGCCTGGTTAGGTCCATCTTCTCTACATTAAGAAGAGAAAGGCTGATGCATACACATCCCTTCATCCTGTTCAGGTTGTTTGCCATGGAAGATGGCTTTTGCTCTCTCAGATCCTTCATAGCTGCCTACATCTTCTCCAGGGATCATTTCTGCATCGAACTTTGAGGTTCTCAGCAGTTGGAAGATACCCTACATTACTGTATTGTAAGATGAACTCTGTCCCTGCTCTTTTGTAATTTTAGATTGAGGCAACAGTGTATGGTTAGGGTTAATTACAGGTTCGATTTGGGTTAGGAATCATTCTGCGGGATGAATAATGGTCTTGGGAACCTGCAATATTTATAGGAATATAGAGATGAAATATAAGTATGAAAACAGAAATCTAGGTAAGATTTGAAGCTCAGAAGTGCATTGGGCAACTGATTGTGATATGTAGCTTTGAATTACGTTCTGCATACATGTTTCAGAAAAATCGATATACAATAGCATAGGACCTTGTACCTTGGATGATTGAATGTAGTAGAGAACATCCACTCAAAAAGGGATAGTTGATAGGATCAGGAAGATAGTCAGTATGTTTCGGAAGAAGAGTGAGTATAAGATTTGGACCAAAGTTCATAAGCAATAGGGTTTCGGTTAGAGAGTGAATGTCAATGTCAGCACATGTGAAGGGTCAGTCACAATGTTGAACTGGAGAAAATATGTAGGAAAGTAGATATCAATAGAGACATTAGGAAATCAGGAAAAGTACAAAGTGAGTGAAAAAATTAGACATTTTCAATGGTGTTGAGGTTGAATATATAATCTTAGGAAGAAACAAATATGTAGTCACCAATAGGATTGACATTTGAGAGCATTAGGCAACCTGGTCATGGATGTTTTTAGTAATTCATGTTCAGTTTCCATTTAGGCTTTGGTACAGTCATACGTGTGAATTTTGCATTTTGTGTCCAGAATATTACTGTGATACCATGCATATGTAGATCAGGTGATATGAGTATTTCTTCCACCATTTCTGGGAGCAATATTTTGAAGATGTATAAATTAGTATTGGGGATACAAAGAGGTGTAACCTGTGTCTATTAATATAGAGATAATGCATGAATAGACCATACTGTGAATAAATAATATAACTGGTTCCACTTTACAAAATGTATTGATTTGATATCAGAAAATATATAAGAAATCTTTTATTGATATAAAATCATTCATTCCAACCAGTTATACATCTAATAGTGATATTATAGTTATGGTTTATCATAAAGTGTGTGTCCGTTTTGCTTTAAAAGTGATAAAGGAAATTGAAAATAATGTGTTTGGAAAGAAATCTCATGAAAAGATCAGTCAAGAAACATGGAGGAAAACATGTGTTCTGAAGTAGGAAGTGATTAAAATTGAAACAAATGCCTATAAATTTGCTAAATTGTGGAGGAAATATATATCCTATGATGTGCATAAACTGAAGAAATTGTAATGTCCCAGTGTTGAATAAAAATGAACGTCGATATACACATCATGTCCCATAGGAATCTACTTGCATTGATGATAAACTGTGTCAGTTACTGTAGAAATGTTAGGATTTGTATGCACCATTCACTGAAGTTAGTTTTCAGCACTAGGAATCAAATATGTATTTCAGGTGGATGAAATTTTCTGAGAATAATCTTGTGAAACGTTGATTATAAATCCACGTTCATGAACATGAATGAAATTAGGAAGTGTATATAAGACACATATATTTCATATTTTGAAAAATATGGAGAGAGTGTGTATATATGTATATATATATATATATATATATATATATATATATATATATATATATATATATACACACACACACAGAGAGAGAGAGAGACATTAAAAATAGCAATATATGCCAATCAAAATTCACCATGAAATATATATCATCCACAGATCCAAAAATATTCATTTTACTGAACAAAGATTTGTGTATAATTTTGTTCTCTAGGAAGCTCACCCATAGGTTGAATTTTCAGTTCCAACGGCGTTTATGAGGAGTGATCTCTTCTCTCAATTTGTATCTGCCAAGTCAGCCACCTCACAAGAATGTACGTGTAGTACCAGGTAGGATTCTCTATGTGCATATAAAAATATATGTGCTGAGTAGGCTACAGAGAAAGAGAGACAAGAATTCACATATTTGTTATCTTTAAAATCACATGGACAACTATTGCAACAAAAATTGTCTAGATTAATAACTCCTAACCTTTATAATGCAAAAGGCAAGTCCAACTATACACCATGCCTCCTCTGAACTGTTTGTATTTCTATTATGTTTGGATTATTTTTCTGCCTCATATTAGGATTAGTAGTCAGACACTAGTAGGGTATGGTTTAGTGTCAGGGATTCAGTATTTCAAATGGAAAATTGGAAAATGAATCCAATATGTATGCAAATATGTCCTACACAAAAGTCTTCCCACTCTCATCCAGAAAAATCCATTGACATTATCTTCACCCTATGTAAGATGCAATTCGAAGAGAAGAGTTAGAAAATCTGTGAATACATATCTAGAATGGAAAATGCTCAGGAGTTCACAACCTTGGAGGTGGTAGAGGAGTTTCCAAAAGTAAGTGACTGCGTAAACACTCCACAAACATGGAACTCTGCTGGCCAAAAGCCTTCTTGAGAAACTGCCTCTGAGTTTGGACACATGAAATATATCTTGTTGTCCGGAGCTTTAGCTTCATTTCTGGTGAGACCATCAAAGCTGGATCTGCATCTATGTGACCTGGAGGACATCGTTTCTTATTTTCCATTGAACATTAGGTACCGGTGTTGATTTCTCTCTTTGTTGGTAAACTGTGGCCACTGGCAGCTTAGTGTCTCCCTGAGTGGACTGTGAAGCCATTTGGTCATCCTGAACTTTTTGTGGTGTTTCTTGCTGCTGCACTGGGAGTTTGGTATTTGCTTCACGAAATACAAGAAGTTCAACTAGGATATAGTGCTAGAGGGAGTTCTGTGACGTGTATTGGGTCAGGGTCTGGAGGAGAATTCACCAACCAGGGTTCTATCCCACATAGCTTGCCCCCTTGACCATCGCAACCTGATTCTGAACATTGCTCAGAAACCTCTCCATATAACAAGATGCCTTTTCATATAATAGTCTGCTGGCTGTACCAAGTCAGTCACAAGCTATTTGGAAGCCAATGGCTGATCCACATGGCCACACCACAGTTGTATTATCACACACCTGCCCACCACTGCTCTAGGCCCACTACTCAGCAGGCTCCAACTTACTGGCATCTCTGTTCCACACCATTTTCATGAAACCCAGCCAATCAAGGCACTGTCTGTAACACTAATGATCAGCAAGAGAACAACCAATGGTTCTCCAGTGCCACTTGGTCATTGGGAATTTCAAAAACATCATTGTATTTATCTATCCATTTTTCAAGAATGAAGTTGGAGGCACTTTGGGGTTTCCATTCTTCAAGGAACCATTACATGGGGAGGACTCTCATTTCAATGAAAGCCCTGAAAAACTCTCACAGGCAAGGCTTCCCAAACAGTGGCCAAAAGGTCACATGAAGCCAGGCCCATTGAGGTCTACAACGGGAGGTCCATGTGTCTTTTGACTCTTAACTATGGCTGCCAAGTTTTTCAGAATAAAATCATGCCATATCCTTGCTGAGAATTTCAGTTCTCTGTGGAAAGCCACCCTGGGCCTAGATCTCAGGTTTCAAGGGCAACTCTTATGTGTGGCCTCCTAAAATCCCAACACAATTCATGGCAACACTTCTCTGAGGTCAGTTCCAGAACTCAGTCTCTAAGAGGAATCACACCAGAGTTCAAGCCCATGTGGACCCTGTTATCTCTTCCAACCGCCACACAAATGACCACAATTAAAACCAAAACATTCCCACATGTCCCTCATCTTCATCCATATAGACAATCATTATAAACTCTGGCTGGAGGTTTCCATGAGGGGCGCAGCCAAGACAGTGTGCAAAATATGCACCCTTGCCACTCATTTGTCTAAATTCATGGTGGCCTGGACACCCTTCCTGTGAACCAGGAGTGATCAAAAAAGCCTGCCGTTAACGCTGCTCTGCTTCTCCAATTTGAGGCCTACTGACAGTCAGGTATAGATTCATTATGTGATTTGGCATCATGAGAGAACCCAAGTACTTCTGCAGGAATTTGAAGAACTCATTTGACCCAAAAAAAATCCCTATTCTCACTTGATGGAGGTCAGGAACCTATCGGAGGAAGGCAGGAGACTTCATCTACAATGACTGATCTTTTTGCCATTTTGGTTTTGGATGCACACATGGGATCTTCTTTACATCTATCAGGAGCTGAGAATCTTATCCACAGCCTCAAACAGAGCCTAGTGTCTGATTAAGACACATCCTTTTCCAAAGCAATTAAGCAAAGAGCCACAGGTGATGCACATTCATTTCCATTTGAAATCTGTTTCTTCAGGCTTCACAAAGGGGTGGCATGATGCAAAGACCTTCCTGACATTCAAGGCAACAGAACCAAAGGTAAGCAAATGGACCAAAGCAGGGTTTCTCCACTGAGACTTTACTGCTCACACTGATATCTGAGTTTTCTGAGATGTTCCCATTCCCTTCAGCTATCAAGAACATGGACATGTCACAGAGCTTGGAGGTGGTACATATCTTGGACAATACATCATGAGCTTATTCTGGAGAGTGGCCAGAATTCAGGAAGAAAACAGGAACTTAGGATGTTAGTAGGTGTTTCCTATCCATAAGGCATACCACAGTCCATTCATCAATTGTGCAGGATAAATGCTGGGAAGCTTTCTACTAGACAGGACACCTCCATTGATGCATTCTCTTTTCTAATGTAGACAACCACGGACACAGTGGATACACAGACATAGAAAGTCGCCTTGTCAAAAGACTTACTAGAAACAGTCGACTCCAAACAAAACCAACCATATTTCCTACCTATTCTCAGAACATGAGACAAAACCGCAAACTCACATCCACAAACAAAGGCAACTCCTTCACAAAAGTAGGTCTGTGACTATCCAGAGTGTCCTCTGACTGGTGGGCCATACTATGTTCTCCACAAAATGACCTCTCCTGTCTCAGATCTTGTCTCCTTGGCAAACTCTGTGATGCTGTGAGGAGCCAACGGCTAGCCACTACCTGCTATCTCAGGAAAGGCTTCTCTTCAGAGCTCTCCTGGCATTTGGCCATCCTCACATCAGTAGGTACCAAGAAGGTCTGACTCTGTACTTGGTAAATCCAAACAAGTGAGCGCACTGGGACTGGGACTGGGACTGGCTCTCGGTGCCTGGCTTCTTGCATCAAAATTTCAGAGTGTTCCATCACCAAGGAAGTTAGGTAGGTCACTTCCTTCAGGAACTGAATGAGGTCACTGCCTTGGCAACAACTTTGCCCTAACCATTGCTTCCAAGGGTCACATTGGATGGAGGCTGCCCTTACTTCCTTTGACAATTTGACTAGTTTCAATGGTATATCAAAATAGGCACCTGAGAACAGCTCTCCACGCAGGCCTGGTTAGGTCCATCTTCTCTACCTTACAAAGAGAGAGTCTGATGCATACACATTCCTTTTTCCTGTCTAGATTGTTTGCCTTTGAAGATGGCTTTTGCTCTCACAGGTCCTTCATAGCGCTGACATCTTATCCAGGGATTATTTCTGCATCGAACTTTCAGGTTCTCAGCAGTTTGAAGATACCCTACATTCCTGTATTGTAAGACGAACTCTGTCCCTGCTCTTTTGTAATGTTAGATTGAGGCAACCGTGTATGGTTATCGTAAATAGCAGGTTTGATTTGGATTAGGAATCATTCTGCAGAATGAATAATGATCTTGGGAACCTGCAATATTTATAGGAATATAGAGATGAAATATACGTATGAAAACAGAAATCTAGGTAAGATTTGAAGCTCAGAAGTGCATTGGGCAACTGATTGCGATACGTAGCTTTGAATTACGTTCTGCATACATGTTTCAGAAAAATCGATATACAATGGCATAGGACCATGCACCTTGGATGATTGAATGCAGTAGAGAACATCCACTCAAAAAGTGATAGTCGATAGGATCAGGAAGATAGTCAGTATGTTTTGGAAGAAGAGCTAGTATAGGATTTGGACCAAAGTTCATTAGCAATAGTGTTTCCGTTAGAGAGTGAATGTCAATGTCAGCACCTGTGAAGGGTCAGTCACAATGTTGAACTGGAGAAAATATGTAGGAAAGTAGATATCAATAGAGACATTAGGAAATCAGTCAAAGAGTATCAAGTGAGTGAAAAAAATTAAACATTTTCAACAGTTTTGAGGTTGAATATATAATCTTATGAAGAAACAAATATGTAGTCACCAATAGGATTGACATTTGAGAGCATTAGGCAACCTGGTCATGGATGTTTTTAGTAATCCATGTTGAGTTTCCCTTTAGGCTTTGGTACAATCATACGTGTGACTTTTGCATTTTGTGTCCAGAATATTACTGTGATAACATGCATATGTAGATCAGGTGACATGAGTATTTCTTCCACCATTTCTGGGAGCAATATTTTAAAAATGTATAAATTAGTATTGGGGGTACAATGAGGTGTACCCTGTGTCTATGAATATAGAGATAATGCATGAATAGACCATAATGTGAATAAATAATATAACTGGTTACACAT
>NW_027514099.1:0-54467 GCF_048772815.1 Callospermophilus lateralis
CAAATGAATGTGTTTTACGCAGTCTTTGCTTTGTGGCTATTTCAAGAGGAAACAAACCACAAAGACAGAACTTAGAACTACTTTATTTTGTCAAGTTTCAAGGAGCTAGCACAAACCGTGTTTGATTTAGACGTAAAAAACACATCTATCTGTATAGGAGGAAATAGAGTGAAACCTAAAAATTCAAACTGTTACTGGTAACGAACGCTTCATCCTAGAAGAGTGAAAAATTGGGCAGCTAAGTGGACTTAGTGAACTTATCAGTTTCAGGGAGCTATCACAAACCGTGTTTGATTTAGACTTAAAAAAACACATCTATCTGTATAGGAGGAAATGGAGTGAAACATAAAAATTCAAACTGTTACTGGTAACGAGCGCTTCATCCTGGAAGAGTGAAAATTGGGCAGCTAAGTGGACTTAGTGAACTGATCATTACCACAGAGATCATCAAGGTCGGATGAAAAAAAATTTGCCGAGTATTCAGAAAACAAGTAGTATGTTGGAAGCTTGGAACACCTTTCCAATGAATGTGTTTTACGCAGTCTTTGCTTGTGGCTATTTCAAGAGGAAACAAACCACAAAGACAGAACTTAGAACAACTTTATTTTTTCAAGTTTCAAGGAGCTAGCAAAAACCGTGTTTGATATAGACTTCCAAACACATCTATCTATATAGGAGGAAATAGAGTGAAACCTAAAAACTCAAACTGTTACTGGTAACGAACGCTTCATCCTAGAAGAGTGAAAATTGGGCAGCTAAGTGGACTTAGTGAACTGATCATTACCACAGAGATCATCAAGGTCGGATGAAAAAAATTTGCAGAGTATTCAGAAAACCAGTAGTATTTTGGAAGCTTGGAACACCTTTCCAATGAATGTGTTTTACGCAGTCTTTGCTTGTGGCTATTTCAAGAGGAAACAAACCACAAAGACAGAAACTTAGAACTAATTTATTTTGTCAACTTTCAAGGAGCTAGCACAAACCGTGTTTGATTTAGACTTAAAAAACACATCTATCTGTATAGGAGGAAATAGAGTGAAACCTAAAAATTCAAACTGTTACTGGTAACGAACGCTTCATCCTAGAAGAGTGAAAATTGGGCAGATAAGTGGACTTAGTGAACTGATCAGTTTAAGGGAGCTATCACAAACCGTGTTTGATTTAGACTTAAAAAACACATCTATCTGTATAGGAGGAAATAGAATGAAACCTAAAAATTCAAACTGTTACTGGTAACGAACGCTTCATCCTAGAAGAATGAAAATTGGGCAGCTAATGGACTTAGTGAACTGATCATTATCACAGAGATCATCAAGGTCGGATGAAAAAAAAATTGCCGAGTATTCAGAAAACAAGTAGTATGTTGGAAGCTTGGAACACCTTTCCAATGAATGTGTTTTACGCAGTCTTTGCTTGTGGCTATTTCAAGAGGAAACAAACCACAAAGACAGAACTTAGAACAACTTTATTTTGTCAAGTTTCAATTAGCTAGCAAAACCGTGTTTGATTAGACTCCAAACACATCTATCTATATAGGAGGAAATAGAGTGAAACCTAAAAACTCAAACTGTTTCTGCTAATGAACGCTTCATTATAGAAGAGTGAATATTGGGCAGCTAAGTGGACTTAGTGAAGTGATCATTACCACAGAGATCATCAAGGTCGGATGAAAAAAAATTTGCCGATTATTCAGAAAAACAGTAGTTTTTTGGAAGCTTGGCACACCTTTCCAATGAAGGTGTTTTACGCAGTCTTTGCTTGTGGCTATTTCAAGAGGAAACAAACCACAAAGACAGAACTTTTAACTACTTTATTTTGTCAAGTTTCAAGGAGCTAGCACAAACCGTGTTTGATTTAGACTTAAAAAACACATCTATCTGTATAAGAGGAAATAGAGTGAAACCTAAAAATTCAAACTGTTACTGGTAACGAACGCTTCATCCTAGAAGAGTGAAAATTGGGCAGCTAAGTCTACTTAGTGAACTGATCATTACCACAGAGATCATCAAGGTCGGATGAAAAAAAATTTGCCGAGTATTCAGAAAACAAGTAGTATTTTGGAAGCTTGGAACACATTTCCAATGAATGTGTTTTACGCAGTCTTTACTTGTGGCTATTTCAAGAGGAAACAAACCAAAAAGGTAGAACTTAGAACTACTTTATTTTGTCAAGTTTCAAGGAGCTAGCACAAACCGAGTTTGATTTAGACTTAAAAAACACATCTATCTGTATAGGAGGAAATAGAGTGAAACCTAAAAATTCAACCTGTTACTGGTAACGAACGCTTCATCCTAGAAGAGTGAAAATTGGGCAGCTAAGTGGACTTAGTGAACTGATCATTACCACAGAGATCATCAAGTCGGATGAAAAAAAAATTGCTGAGTATTCAGAAAACCAGTATTTTTAGAAGCTTGGAACACCTTTCCAATAAATGTGTTTTACCCAGTCTTTGCTTGTGGCTATTTCAAGAGGAATCAAACCACAAAGACAGAACTTAGAACAACTTTATTTTGTCAAGTTTCAAGGAGCTAGCACAAACCGTGTTTGATATAGACTTCCAAGCACATCTATCTATATAGGAGGAAATAGAGTGAAACCTAAAAACTCAAACTGTTACTGGTAACGAACGCTTCATCCTAGAAGAGTGAAAATTTTGCAGCCTAAGTGGACTTAGTGAAACTGATCATTACCACAGAGATCGTCAAGGTCGGATGAAAAAAAATTTGCCGAGTATTCAGAAAACCAGTAGTATTTTGGAAGCTTGGAACACCTTTCCAATGAATGTGTTTTACGCAGTCTTTGCTTGTGGCTATTTCAAGTTGAAACAAACCACAAAGGCAGAACTTAGAACTACTTTTATTTTGTCAAGTTTCAAGGAGCTAGCACAAACCGTGTTTGATTTAGACTTAAAAACTCATCTATCTGTATAGGAGGAAATAGAGTGAAACCTAAAAATTCAAACTGTTACAGGTAACGAACGCTTCATCATAGAAGAGTGAAAATTGGGCAGCTAAGTGGGACTTAGTGAACTGATCATTACCACAGAGATCATCAAGGTCGGATGAAAAAAAATTTGCCGAGTATTCAGAAAACAAGTAGTATGTTGGTGCTTGGAACACCTTTCCAATGAATGTGTTTTACGCAGTCTTTGCTTGTGGCTATTTCAAGAGGAAACAAACCACAAAGACAGAACTTAGAACTACTTTATTTTGTCAAGTTTCAAGGAGCTAGCACAAACCGTGTTTGATTTAGACGTAAAAAACACATCTATCTGTATAGGAGGAAATGGAGTGAAACATAAAAATTCAAACTGTTACTGGTAACGAACTCTTCATCCTAGAAGAGTGAAAATTGGGCAGCTAAGTGGACTTAGTGAACTGATCATTACCACAGAGATCATCAAGGTCGGATGAAAAAAATTTTGCCGAGTATTCAGAAAACAAGTAGTATGTTGGAAGCTTGGAACACCTTTCCAATGAATGTGTTTTACGCAGTCTTTGCTTGTGGCTATTTCAAGAGGAAACAAACCACAAAGACAGAACTTAGAACTACTTTATTTTGTCAAGTTTCAAGGAGCTAGCACAAACCGTGTTTGATTTAGACGTAAAAAAAACATCTATCTGTATAGGAGGAAATAGAGTGAAACCTAAAAATTCAAACTGTTACTGGTAACGAACGCTTCATCCTAGAAGAGTGAATATTGGGCAGCTAAGTGGACTTAGTGAACTGATCATTACCACAGAGATCATCAAGGTCGCATGAAAAAAAATTTGCCGATTATTAAGAAAACGAGTAGTATTTTGGAAGCTTGGAACACGTTTCCAATGAATGTGTTTTACGCAGTCTTTGCTTGTGGCTATTCCAAGAGGAAACAAACCACAAAGACAGAACTTAGAACAACTTTATTTTGTCAAGTTTCAATTACCTAGCAAAAACCGTGTTTTATTTAGACTTCCAAACACATCTATCTATATAGGAGGAAATAGAGTGAAACCTAAAAACTCAAACTGTTTCTACTAATGAACGCTTCATTATAGAAGAGTGAATATTGGGCAGCTAAGTGGACTTAGTGAAGTGATCATTACCACAGAGATCATCAAGGTCGGATGAAAAAAAATTTGCCGATTATTCAGAAAAACAGTAGTTTTTTGGAAGCTTGGCACACCTTTCCAATGAAGGTGTTTTACGCAGTCTTTGCTTGTGGCTATTTCAAGAGGAAACAAACCACAAAGACAGAACTTTTAACTACTTTATTTTGTCAAGTTTCAAGGAGCTAGCACAAACCGTGTTTGATTTAGACTTAAAAAACACATCTATCTTTATAAGAGGAAATAGAGTGAAACCTAAAAATTCAAACTGTTACTGGTAACGAACGCTTCATCCTAGAAGAGTGAAAATTGGGCAGCTAAGTGGACTTAGTGAACTGATCATTACCACAGAGATCATCAAGGTCGGATGAAAAAAAATTTGCCGAGTATTCAGAAAACAAGTAGTATTTTGGAAGCTTGGAACACCTTTCCAATGAATGTGTTTTACGCAGTCTTTACTTGTGGCTATTTCAAGAGGAAACAAACCAAAAAGGTAGAACTTAGAACTACTTTATTTTGTCAAGTTTCAAGGAGCTAGCACAAACCGAGTTTGATTTAGACTTAAAAAACACATCTATCTGTATAGGAGGAAATAGAGTGAAACCTAAAAATTCAACCTGTTACTGGTAACGAACGCTTCATCCTAGAAGAGTGAAAATTGGGCAGCTAAGTGGACTTAGTGAACTGATCATTACCACAGAGATCATCAAGGTCGGATGAAAAAAAAATTGCTGAGTATTCAGAAAACCAGTAGTATTTTAGAAGCTTGGAACACCTTTCCAATGAATGTGTTTTACCCAGTCTTTGCTTGTGGCTATTTCAAGAGGAATCAAACCACAAAGACAGAACTTAGAACAACTTTATTTTGTCAAGTTTCAAGGAGCTAGCACAAACCGTGTTTGATATAGACTTCCAAGCACATCTATCTATATAGGAGGAAATAGAGTGAAACCTAAAAACTCAAACTGTTACTGGTAACGAACGCTTCATCCTAGAAGAGTGAAAATTTTGCAGCTAAGTGGACTTAGTGAACTGATCATTACCACAGAGATCGTCAAGGTCGGATGAAAAAAAATTTGCCGAGTATTCAGAAAACCAGTAGTATTTTGGAAGCTTGGAACACCTTTCCAATGAATGTGTTTTACGCAGTCTTTGCTTGTGGCTATTTCAAGTTGAAACAAACCACAAAGGCAGAACTTAGAACTACTTTATTTTGTCAAGTTTCAAGGAGCTAGCACAAACCGTGTTTGATTTAGACTTAAAAAACTCATCTATCTGTATAGGAGGAAATAGAGTGAAACCTAAAAATTCAAACTGTTACAGGTAACGAACGCTTCATCATAGAAGAGTGAAAATTGGGCAGCTAAGTGGACTTAGTGAACTGATCATTACCACAGAGATCATCAAGGTCGGATGAAAAAAAATTTGCCGAGTATTCAGAAAACAAGTAGTATGTTGGTGCTTGGAACACCTTTCCAATGAATGTGTTTTACGCAGTCTTTGCTTGTGGCTATTTCAAGAGGAAACAAACCACAAAGACAGAACTTAGAACTAATTTATTTTGTCAACTTTCAAGGAGCTAGCACAAACCGTGTTTGATTTAGACTTAAAAAACACATCTATCTGTATAGGAGGAAATAGAGTGAAACCTAAAAATTCAAACTGTTACTGGTAACGAACGCTTCATCCTAGAAGAGTGAAAATTGGGCAGCTAAGTGGACTTAGTGAACTGATCAGTTTAAGGGAGCTATCACAAACCGTGTTTGATTTAGACTTAAAAAACACATCTATCTGTATAGGAGGAAATAGAATGAAACCTAAAAATTCAAACTGTTACTGGTAACGAACGCTTCATCCTAGAAGAATGAAAATTGGGCAGCTAAGTGGACTTAGTGAACTGATCATTATCACAGAGATCATCAAGGTCGGATGAAAAAAAAATTGCCGAGTATTCAGAAAACAAGTAGTATGTTGGAAGCTTGGAACACCTTTCCAATGAATGTGTTTTACGCAGTCTTTGCTTGTGGCTATTTCAAGAGGAAACAAACCACAAAGACAGAACTTAGAACAACTTTATTTTGTCAAGTTTCAATTAGCTAGCAAAAACCGTGTTTGATTTAGACTTCCAAACACATCTATCTATATAGGAGGAAATAGAGTGAAACCTAAAAACTCAAACTGTTTCTGCTAATGAACGCTTCATTATAGAAGAGTGAATATTGGGCAGCTAAGTGGACTTAGTGAAGTGATCATTACCACAGAGATCATCAAGGTCGGATGAAAAAAAATTTGCCGATTATTCAGAAAAACAGTAGTTTTTTGGAAGCTTGGCACACCTTTCCAATGAAGGTGTTTTACGCAGTCTTTGCTTGTGGCTATTTCAAGAGGAAACAAACCACAAAGACAGAACTTTTAACTACTTTATTTTGTCAAGTTTCAAGGAGCTAGCACAAACCGTGTTTGATTTAGACTTAAAAAACACATCTATCTGTATAAGAGGAAATAGAGTGAAACCTAAAAATTCAAACTGTTACTGGTAACGAACGCTTCATCCTAGAAGAGTGAAAATTGGGCAGCTAAGTCTACTTAGTGAACTGATCATTACCACAGAGATCATCAAGGTCGGATGAAAAAAAATTTGCCGAGTATTCAGAAAACAAGTAGTATTTTGGAAGCTTGGAACACATTTCCAATGAATGTGTTTTACGCAGTCTTTACTTGTGGCTATTTCAAGAGGAAACAAACCAAAAAGGTAGAACTTAGAACTACTTTATTTTGTCAAGTTTCAAGGAGCTAGCACAAACCGAGTTTGATTTAGACTTAAAAAACACATCTATCTGTATAGGAGGAAATAGAGTGAAACCTAAAAATTCAACCTGTTACTGGTAACGAACGCTTCATCCTAGAAGAGTGAAAATTGGGCAGCTAAGTGGACTTAGTGAACTGATCATTACCACAGAGATCATCAAGGTCGGATGAAAAAAAAATTGCTGAGTAATCAGAAAACCAGTAGTATTTTAGAAGCTTGGAACACCTTTCCAATAAATGTGTTTTACCCAGTCTTTGCTTGTGGCTATTTCAAGAGGAATCAAACCACAAAGACAGAACTTAGAACAACTTTATTTTGTCAAGTTTCAAGGAGCTAGCACAAACCGTGTTTGATATAGACTTCCAAGCACATCTATCTATATAGGAGGAAATAGAGTGAAACCTAAAAACTCAAACTGTTACTGGTAACGAACGCTTCATCCTAGAAGAGTGAAAATTTTGCAGCTAAGTGGACTTAGTGAACTGATCATTACCACAGAGATCGTCAAGGTCGGATGAAAAAAAATTTGCCGAGTATTCAGAAAACCAGTAGTATTTTGGAAGCTTGGAACACCTTTCCAATGAATGTGTTTTACGCAGTCTTTGCTTGTGGCTATTTCAAGTTGAAACAAACCACAAAGGCTGAACTTAGAACTACTTTATTTTGTCAAGTTTCAAGGAGCTAGCACAAACCGTGTTTGATTTAGACTTAAAAAACTCATCTATCTGTATAGGAGGAAATAGAGTGAAACCTAAAAATTCAAACTGTTACAGGTAACGAACGCTTCATCATAGAAGAGTGAAAATTGGGCAGCTAAGTGGACTTAGTGAACTGATCATTACCACAGAGATCATCAAGGTCGGATGAAAAAAAATTTGCCGAGTATTCAGAAAACAAGTAGTATGTTGGTGCTTGGAACACCTTTCCAATGAATGTGTTTTACGCAGTCTTTGCTTGTGGCTATTTCAAGAGGAAACAAACCACAAAGACAGAACTTAGAACTACTTTATTTTGTCAAGTTTCAAGGAGCTAGCACAAACCGTGTTTGATTTAGACGTAAAAAACACATCTATCTGTATAGGAGGAAATGGAGTGAAACATAAAAATTCAAACTGTTACTGGTAACGAACGCTTCATCCTAGAAGAGTGAAAATTGGGCAGCTAAGTGGACTTAGTGAACTGATCATTACCACAGAGATCATCAAGGTCGGATGAAAAAAATTTTGCCGAGTATTCAGAAAACAAGTAGTATGTTGGAAGCTTGGAACACCTTTCCAATGAATGTGTTTTACGCAGTCTTTGCTTGTGGCTATTTCAAGAGGAAACAAACCACAAAGACAGAACTTAGAACTACTTTATTTTGTCAAGTTTCAAGGAGCTAGCACAAACCGTGTTTGATTTAGACGTAAAAAAAACATCTATCTGTATAGGAGGAAATAGAGTGAAACCTAAAAATTCAAACTGTTACTGGTAACGAACGCTTCATCCTAGAAGAGTGAATATTGGGCAGCTAAGTGGACTTAGTGAACTGATCATTACCACAGAGATCATCAAGGTCGCATGAAAAAAAATTTGCCGATTATTAAGAAAACGAGTAGTATTTTGGAAGCTTGGAACACGTTTCCAATGAATGTGTTTTACGCAGTCTTTGCTTGTGGCTATTCCAAGAGGAAACAAACCACAAAGACAGAACTTAGAACAACTTTATTTTGTCAAGTTTCAATTACCTAGCAAAAACCGTGTTTTATTTAGACTTCCAAACACATCTATCTATATAGGAGGAAATAGAGTGAAACCTAAAAACTCAAACTGTTTCTACTAATGAACGCTTCATTATAGAAGAGTGAATATTGGGCAGCTAAGTGGACTTAGTGAAGTGATCATTACCACAGAGATCATCAAGGTCGGATGAAAAAAAATTTGCCGATTATTCAGAAAAACAGTAGTTTTTTGGAAGCTTGGCACACCTTTCCAATGAAGGTGTTTTACGCAGTCTTTGCTTGTGGCTATTTCAAGAGGAAACAAACCACAAAGACAGAACTTTTAACTACTTTATTTTGTCAAGTTTCAAGGAGCTAGCACAAACCGTGTTTGATTTAGACTTAAAAAACACATCTATCTGTATAAGAGGAAATAGAGTGAAACCTAAAAATTCAAACTGTTACTGGTAACGAACGCTTCATCCTAGAAGAGTGAAAATTGGGCAGCTAAGTGGACTTAGTGAACTGATCATTACCACAGAGATCATCAAGGTCGGATGAAAAAAAATTTGCCGAGTATTCAGAAAACAAGTAGTATTTTGGAAGCTTGGAACACCTTTCCAATGAATGTGTTTTACGCAGTCTTTACTTGTGGCTATTTCAAGAGGAAACAAACCAAAAAGGTAGAACTTAGAACTACTTTATTTTGTCAAGTTTCAAGGAGCTAGCACAAACCGAGTTTGATTTAGACTTAAAAAACACATCTATCTGTATAGGAGGAAATAGAGTGAAACCTAAAAATTCAAACTGTTACTGGTAACGAACGCTTCATCCTAGAAGAGTGAAAATTGGGCAGCTAAGTGGACTTAGTGAACTGATCATTACCACAGAGATCATCAAGGTCGGATGAAAAAAAATTTGCTGAGTATTCAGAAAACCAGTAGTATTTTAGAAGCTTGGAACACCTTTCCAATGAATGTGTTTTACCCAGTCTTTGCTTGTGGCTATTTCAAGAGGAATCAAACCACAAAGACAGAACTTAGAACAACTTTATTTTGTCAAGTTTCAAGGAGCTAGCACAAACCGTGTTTGATATAGACTTCCAAGCACATCTATCTATATAGGAGGAAATAGAGTGAAACCTAAAAACTCAAACTGTTACTGGTAACGAACGCTTCATCCTAGAAGAGTGAAAATTTTGCAGCTAAGTGGACTTAGTGAACTGATCATTACCACAGAGATCGTCAAGGTCGGATGAAAAAAAATTTGCCGAGTATTCAGAAAACCAGTAGTATTTTGGAAGCTTGGAACACCTTTCCAATGAATGTGTTTTACGCAGTCTTTGCTTGTGGCTATTTCAAGTTGAAACAAACCACAAAGGCAGAACTTAGAACTACTTTATTTTGTCAAGTTTCAAGGAGCTAGCACAAACCGTGTTTGATTTAGACTTAAAAAACTCATCTATCTGTATAGGAGGAAATAGAGTGAAACCTAAAAATTCAAACTGTTACAGGTAACGAACGCTTCATCATAGAAGAGTGAAAATTGGGCAGCTAAGTGGACTTAGTGAACTGATCATTACCACAGAGATCATCAAGGTCGGATGAAAAAAAATTTGCCGAGTATTCAGAAAACAAGTAGTATGTTGGTGCTTGGAACACCTTTCCAATGAATGTGTTTTACGCAGTCTTTGCTTGTGGCTATTTCAAGAGGAAACAAACCACAAAGACAGAACTTAGAACTAATTTATTTTGTCAACTTTCAAGGAGCTAGCACAAACCGTGTTTGATTTAGACTTAAAAAACACATCTATCTGTATAGGAGGAAATAGAGTGAAACCTAAAAATTCAAACTGTTACTGGTAACGAACGCTTCATCCTAGAAGAGTGAAAATTGGGCAGCTAAGTGGACTTAGTGAACTGATCAGTTTAAGGGAGCTATCACAAACCGTGTTTGATTTAGACTTAAAAAACACATCTATCTGTATAGGAGGAAATAGAATGAAACCTAAAAATTCAAACTGTTACTGGTAACGAACGCTTCATCCTAGAAGAATGAAAATTGGGCAGCTAAGTGGACTTAGTGAACTGATCATTATCACAGAGATCATCAAGGTCGGATGAAAAAAAAATTGCCGAGTATTCAGAAAACAAGTAGTATGTTGGAAGCTTGGAACACCTTTCCAATGAATGTGTTTTACGCAGTCTTTGCTTGTGGCTATTTCAAGAGGAAACAAACCACAAAGACAGAACTTAGAACAACTTTATTTTGTCAAGTTTCAATTAGCTAGCAAAAACCGTGTTTGATTTAGACTTCCAAACACATCTATCTATATAGGAGGAAATAGAGTGAAACCTAAAAACTCAAACTGTTTCTGCTAATGAACGCTTCATTATAGAAGAGTGAATATTGGGCAGCTAAGTGGACTTAGTGAACTGATCATTACCACAGAGATCATCAAGGTCGGATGAAAAAAAATTTGCCGATTATTCAGAAAAACAGTAGTTTTTTGGAAGCTTGGCACACCTTTCCAATGAAGGTGTTTTACGCAGTCTTTGCTTGTGGCTATTTCAAGAGGAAACAAACCACAAAGACAGAACTTTTAACTACTTTATTTTGTCAAGTTTCAAGGAGCTAGCACAAACCGTGTTTGATTTAGACTTAAAAAACACATCTATCTGTATAAGAGGAAATAGAGTGAAACCTAAAAATTCAAACTGTTACTGGTAACGAACGCTTCATCCTAGAAGAGTGAAAATTGGGCAGCTAAGTGGACTTAGTGAACTGATCATTACCACAGAGATCATCAAGGTCGGATGAAAAAAAATTTGCCGAGTATTCAGAAAACAAGTAGTATTTTGGAAGCTTGGAACACCTTTCCAATGAATGTGTTTTACGCAGTCTTTACTTGTGGCTATTTCAAGAGGAAACAAACCAAAAAGGTAGAACTTAGAACTACTTTATTTTGTCAAGTTTCAAGGAGCTAGCACAAACCGAGTTTGATTTAGACTTAAAAAACACATCTATCTGTATAGGAGGAAATAGAGTGAAACCTAAAAATTCAACCTGTTACTGGTAACGAACGCTTCATCCTAGAAGAGTGAAAATTGGGCAGCTAAGTGGACTTAGTGAACTGATCATTACCACAGAGATCATCAAGGTCGGATGAAAAAAAATTTGCTGAGTATTCAGAAAACCAGTAGTATTTTAGAAGCTTGGAACACCTTTCCAATGAATGTGTTTTACCCAGTCTTTGCTTGTGGCTATTTCAAGAGGAATCAAACCACAAAGACAGAACTTAGAACAACTTTATTTTGTCAAGTTTCAAGGAGCTAGCACAAACCGTGTTTGATATAGACTTCCAAGCACATCTATCTATATAGGAGGAAATAGAGTGAAACCTAAAAACTCAAACTGTTACTGGTAACGAACGCTTCATCCTAGAAGAGTGAAAATTTTGCAGCTAAGTGGACTTAGTGAACTGATCATTACCACAGAGATCGTCAAGGTCGGATGAAAAAAAATTTGCCGAGTATTCAGAAAACCAGTAGTATTTTGGAAGCTTGGAACACCTTTCCAATGAATGTGTTTTACGCAGTCTTTGCTTGTGGCTATTTCAAGTTGAAACAAACCACAAAGGCAGAACTTAGAACTACTTTATTTTGTCAAGTTTCAAGGAGCTAGCACAAACCGTGTTTGATTTAGACTTAAAAAACTCATCTATCTGTATAGGAGGAAATAGAGTGAAACCTAAAAATTCAAACTGTTACAGGTAACGAACGCTTCATCATAGAAGAGTGAAAATTGGGCAGCTAAGTGGACTTAGTGAACTGATCATTACCACAGAGATCATCAAGGTCGGATGAAAAAAAATTTGCCGAGTATTCAGAAAACAAGTAGTATGTTGGTGCTTGGAACACCTTTCCAATGAATGTGTTTTACGCAGTCTTTGCTTGTGGCTATTTCAAGAGGAAACAAACCACAAAGACAGAACTTAGAACTACTTTATTTTGTCAAGTTTCAAGGAGCTAGCACAAACCGTGTTTGATTTAGACGTAAAAAACACATCTATCTGTATAGGAGGAAATGGAGTGAAACATAAAAATTCAAACTGTTACTGGTAACGAACGCTTCATCCTAGAAGAGTGAAAATTGGGCAGCTAAGTGGACTTAGTGAACTGATCATTACCACAGAGATCATCAAGGTCGGATGAAAAAAATTTTGCCGAGTATTCAGAAAACAAGTAGTATGTTGGAAGCTTGGAACACCTTTCCAATGAATGTGTTTTACGCAGTCTTTGCTTGTGGCTATTTCAAGAGGAAACAAACCACAAAGACAGAACTTAGAACTACTTTATTTTGTCAAGTTTCAAGGAGCTAGCACAAACCGTGTTTGATTTAGACGTAAAAAAAACATCTATCTGTATAGGAGGAAATAGAGTGAAACCTAAAAATTCAAACTGTTACTGGTAACGAACGATTCATCCTAGAAGAGTGAATATTGGGCAGCTAAGTGGACTTAGTGAACTGATCATTACCACAGAGATCATCAAGGTCGCATGAAAAAAAATTTGCCGATTATTAAGAAAACGAGTAGTATTTTGGAAGCTTGGAACACGTTTCCAATGAATGTGTTTTACGCAGTCTTTGCTTGTGGCTATTCCAAGAGGAAACAAACCACAAAGACAGAACTTAGAACAACTTTATTTTGTCAAGTTTCAATTAGCTAGCAAAAACCGTGTTTGATTTAGACTTCCAAACACATCTATCTATATAGGAGGAAATAGAGTGAAACCTAAAAACTCAAACTGTTTCTGCTAATGAACGCTTCATTATAGAAGAGGGAATATTGGGCAGCTAAGTGGACTTAGTGAAGTGATCATTACCACAGAGATCATCAAGGTCGGATGAAAAAAAATTTGCCGATTATTCAGAAAAACAGTAGTTTTTTGGAAGCTTGGCACACCTTTCCAATGAAGGTGTTTTACGCAGTCTTTGCTTGTGGCTATTTCAAGAGGAAACAAACCACAAAGACAGAACTTTTAACTACTTTATTTTGTCAAGTTTCAAGGAGCTAGCACAAACCGTGTTTGATTTAGACTTAAAAAACACATCTATCTGTATAAGAGGAAATAGAGTGAAACCTAAAAATTCAAACTGTTACTGGTAACGAACGCTTCATCCTAGAAGAGTGAAAATTGGGCAGCTAAGTGGACTTAGTGAACTGATCATTACCACAGAGATCATCAAGGTCGGATGAAAAAAAATTTGCCGAGTATTCAGAAAACAAGTAGTATTTTGGAAGCTTGGAACACCTTTCCAATGAATGTGTTTTACGCAGTCTTTACTTGTGGCTATTTCAAGAGGAAACAAACCACAAAGGTAGAACTTAGAACTTCTTTATTTTGTCAAGTTTCAAGGAGCTAGCACAAACCGTGTTTGATTTAGACTTAAAAAACACATCTATCTGTATAGGAGGAAATAGAGTGAAACCTAAAAATTCAACCTGTTACTGGTAACGAACGCTTCATCCTAGAAGAGTGAAAATTGGGCAGCTAAGTGGACTTAGTGAACTGATCATTACCACAGAGATCATCAAGGTCGGATGAAAAAAAATTTGCTGAGTATTCAGAAAACCAGTAGTATTTTAGAAGCTTGGAACACCTTTCCAATGAATGTGTTTTACCCAGTCTTTGCTTGTGGCTATTTCAAGAGGAATCATACCACAAAGACAGAACTTAGAACAACTTTATTTTGTCAAGTTTCAAGGAGCTAGCACAAACCGTGTTTGATATAGACTTCCAAGCACATCTATCTATATAGGAGGAAATAGAGTGAAACCTAAAAACTCAAACTGTTACTGGTAATGAACGCTTCATCCTAGAAGAGTGAAAATTTTGCAGCTAAGTGGACTTAGTGAACTGATCATTACCACAGAGATCATCAAGGTCGGATGAAAAAAAATTTGCCGAGTATTCAGAAAACCAGTAGTATTTTGGAAGCTTGGAACACCTTTCCAATGAATGTGTTTTACGCAGTCTTTGCTTGTGGCTATTTCAAGAGGAAACAAACCACAAAGGCAGAACTTAGAACTACTTTATTTTGTCAAGTTTCAAGGAGCTAGCACAAACCGTGTTTGATTTAGACTTAAAAAACTCATCTATCTGTATAGGAGGAAATAGAGTGAAACCTAAAAATTCAAACTGTTACTGGTAACGAACGCTTCATCATAGAAGAGTGAAAATTGGGCAGCTAAGTGGAATTAGTGAACTGATCATTACCACAGAGATCATCAAGGTCGGATGAAAAAAAATTTGCCGAGTATTCAGAAAACAAGTAGTATGTTGGAAGCTTGGAACACCTTTCCAATGAATGTGTTTTACGCAGTCTTTGCTTGTGGCTATTTCAAGAGGAAACAAACCACAAAGACAGAACTTAGAACAACTTTATTTTTTCAAGTTTCAAGGAGCTAGCAAAAACCGTGTTTGATATAGACTTCCAAACACATCTATCTATATAGGAGGAAATAGAGTGAAACCTAAAAACTCAAACTGTTACTGGTAAGGAACGCTTCATCCTAGAAGAGTGAAAATTGGGCAGCTAAGTGGACTTAGTGAACTGATCATTACCACAGAGATCATCAAGGTCGGATGAAAAAAAATTTGCAGAGTATTCAGAAAACCAGTAGTATTTTGGAAGCTTGGAACACCTTTCCAATGAATGTGTTTTACGCAGTCTTTGCTTGTGGCTATTGCAAGAGGAAACAAACCACAAAGACAGAACTTAGAACTAATTTATTTTGTCAACTTTCAAGGAGCTAGCACAAACCTTGTTTGATTTAGACTTAAAAAACACATCTATCTGTATAGGAGGAAATAGAGTGAAACCTAAAAATTCAAACTGTTACTGGTAACGAACGCTTCATCCTAGAAGAGTGAAAATTGGGCAGCTAAGTGGACTTAGTGAACTGATCAGTTTAAGGGAGCTATCACAAACCGTGTTTGATTTAGACTTAAAAAACACATCTATCTGTATAGGAGGAAATAGAATGAAACCTAAAAATTCAAACTGTTACTGGTAACGAACGCTTCATCCTAGAAGAGTGAAAATTGGGCAGCTAAGTGGACTTAGTGAACTGATCATTACCACAGAGATCATCAAGGTCGGATAAAAAAAAATTGCCGAGTATTCAGAAAACAAGTAGTATGTTGGAAGCTTGGAACACCTTTCCAATGAATGTGTTTTACGCAGTCTTTGCTTGTGGCTATTTCAAGAGGAAACAAACCACAAAGACAGAACTTAGAACTAATTTATTTTGTCACCTTTCAAGGAGCTAGCACAAACCGTGTTTGATTTAGACGTAAAAAACACATCTATCTGTATAGGAGGAAATAGAGTGAAACCTAAAAATTCAAACTGTTACTGGTAACGAACGCTTCATCCTAGAAGAGTGAAAATTGGGCAGCTAAGTGGACTTAGTGAACTGATCATTAGCACAGAGATCATCAATGTCGCATGAAAAAAAATTTGCCGAGTATTCAGAAAACAAGTAGTATGTTGGAAGCTTGGAACACCTTTCCAATGAATGTGTTTTATGCAGTCTTTGCTTGTGGCTATTTCAAGAGGAAACAAACCACAAAGACACAACTTAGAACTACTTTATTTTGTCAAGTTTCAAGGAGCTAGCACAAACCGTGTTTGATTTAGACGTAAAAAACACATCTATCTGTATAGGAGGAAATAGAGTGAAACCTAAAAATTCAAACTGTTACTGGTAACGAACGCTTCATCCTAGAAGAGTGAAAATTGGACAGCTATGTGGACTTAGTGAACTTATCAGTTTCAGGGAGCTATCACAAACCGTGTTTGATTTAGACTTAAAAAACACATCTATCTGTATAGGAGGAAATGGAGTGAAACATAAAAATTCAAACTGTTACTGGTAACGAACGCTTCATCCTAGAAGAGTGAAAATTGGGCAGCTAAGTGGACTTAGTGAACTGATCATTACCACAGAGATCATCAAGGTCGGATGAAAAAAATTTTGCCGAGTATTCAGAAAACAAGTAGTATGTTGGAAGCTTGGAACACCTTTCCAATGAATGTGTTTTACGCAGTCTTTGCTTGTGGCTATTTCAAGAGGAAACAAACCACAAAGACAGAACTTAGAACTACTTTATTTTGTCAAGTTTCAAGGAGCTAGCACAAACCGTGTTTGATTTAGACGTAAAAAACACATCTATCTGTATAGGAGGAAATAGAGTGAAACCTAAAAATTCAAACTGTTACTGGTAACGAACGCTTCATGCTAGAAGAGTGAATATTGGGCAGCTAAGTGGACTTAGTGAACTGATCATTACCACAGAGATCATCAAGGTCGCATGAAAAAAAATTTGCCGATTATTAAGAAAACGAGCAGTATTTTGGAAGCTTGGAACACGTTTCCAATGAATGTGTTTTACGCAGTCTTTGCTTGTGGCTATTCCAAGAGGAAACAAACCACAAAGACAGAACTTAGAACAACTTTATTTTGTCAAGTTTCAATTAGCTAGCAAAAACCGTGTTTGATTTAGACTTCCAAACACATCTATCTATATAGGAGGAAATAGAGTGAAACCTAAAAATTCAAACTGTTACTGGTAACGAACGCTTCATCCTAGAAGAGTGAAAATTGGGCAGCTAAATGGACTTAGTGAACTTATCAGTTTCAGGGAGCTATCACAAACTGTGTTTGATTTAGACTTAAAAAACACATCTATGTGTATAGGAGGAAATGGAGTGAAACATAAAAATTCAAACTGTTACTGGAAACGAGCGCTTCATCCTAGAAGAGTGAAAATTGGGCAGCTAAGTGGACTTAGTGAACTGATCATTACCACAGAGATCATCAAGGTCGGATGAAAAAAAATTTGCCGAGTATTCAGAAAACAAGTAGTATGTTGGAAGCTTGGAACACCTTTCCAATGAATGTGTTTTACGCAGTCTTTGCTTGTGGCTATTTCAAGAGGAAACAAACCACAAAGACAGAACTTAGAACTACTTTATTTTGTCAAGTTTCAAGGAGCTAGCACAAACCGTGTTTGATTTAGACGTAAAAAACACATCTATCTGTATAGGAGGAAATAGAGTGAAACCTAAAAATTCAAACTGTTACTGGTAACGAACGCTTCATCCTAGAAGAGTGAAAATTGGGCAGCTAAGTGGACTTAGTGAACTGATCATTACCACAGAGATCATCAAGGTCGGATGAAAAAAAATTTGCCGAGTATTCACAAAACAAGTAGTATTTTGGAAGCTTGGAACACGTTTCCAATGAATGTGTTTTACGCAGTCTTTGCTTGTGGCTATTCCAAGAGGAAACAAACACAAAGACAGAACTTAGAACAACTTTATTTTGTCAAGTTTCAATTAGCTAGCAAAAACCGTGTTTGATTTAGACTTCCAAACACATCTATCTATATAGGAGGAAATAGAGTGAAACCTAAAAACTCAAACTGTTTCTGCTAATGAACGCTTCATTATAGAAGAGTGAAAATTGGGCAGCTAAGTGGACTTAGTGAAGTGATCATTACCTCAGAGATCATCAAGGTCGGATGAAAAAAAATTTGCCGATTATTCAGAAAAACAGTAGTTTTTTGGAAGCTTGGCACACCTTTCCAATGAAGGTGTTTTACGCAGTCTTTGCTTGTGGCTATTTCAAGAGGAAACAAACCACAAAGACAGAACATTTATCTACTTTATTTTTTCAAGTTTCAAGGAGCTAGCACAAACCGTGTTTGATTTAGACTTAAAAAACACATCTATCTGTATAGGAGGAAATAGAGTGAAACCTAAAATATCAAACTGTTACTGGTAACGAACGCTTCATCCTAGAAGAGTGAAAATTGGGCAGCTAAGTGGACTTAGTGAACTGATCATTACCACAGAGATCATCAAGGTCGGATGAAAAAAATTTGCCGAGTATTAAGAAAACCAGTAGTATTTTGGAAGCTTGGAACACCTTTCCAATGAATGTGTTTTACGCAGTCTTTGCTTGTGGCTATTTCAAGAGGAAACAAACCACAAAGACAGAACTTAGAACTACTTTATTTTGTCAAGTTTCAAGGAGCTAGCACAAACCGTGTTTGATTTAGACTTAAAAAACACATCTATCTGTATAGGAGGAAATAGAGTGAAACCTAAAAATTCAACCTGTTACTGGTAACGAACGCTTCATCCTAGAAGAGTGAAAATTGGGCATCTAAGTGGACTTAGTGAACTGATCAATACCACAGAGATCATCAAGGTCGGATGAAAAAAAATTTGCCGAGTATTCAGAAAACCAGTAGTATTTTAGAAGCTTGGAACACCTTTCCAATGAATGTGTTTTACCCAGTCTTTGCTTGTGGCTATTTCAAGAGGAATCAAACCACAAAGACAGAACTTAGAACAACTTTATTTTGTCAAGTTTCAATGAGCTAGCACAAACCGTGTTTGATATAGACTTCCAAGCACATCTATCTATATAGGAGGAAATAGAGTGAAACCTAAAAACTCAAACTGTTACTGGTAACGAACGCTTCATCCTAGAAGAGTGAAAATTGGGCAGCTAAGTGGACTTAGTGAACTGATCATTACCACAGAGATCATCAAGGTCGGATGAAAAAAAATTTGCCGATTATTCAGAAAACCAGTAGTATTTTGGAAGCTTGGAACACCTTTCCAATGAATGTGTTTTACGCAGTCTTTGCTTGTGGCTATTTCAAGAGGAAACAAACCACAAAGGCAGAACTTAGAACTACTTTATTTTGTCAAGTTTCAAGGAGCTAGCACAAACCGTGTTTGATTTAGACTTAAAAAACCCATCTATCTGTATAGGAGGAAATAGAGTGAAACCTAAAAATTCAAACTGTTACTGGTAACGAACGCTTCATCCTAGAAGAGTGAAAATTGGGCAGCTAAGTGGACTTAGTGAACTGATCATTACCACAGAGATCATCAAGGTCGGATGAAAAAAAATTTGCCGAGTATTCACAAAACAAGTAGTATTTTGGAAGCTTGGAACACGTTTCCAATGAATGTGTTTTACGCAGTCTTTGCTTGTGGCTATTCCAAGAGGAAACAAACCACAAAGACAGAACTTAGAACAACTTTATTTTGTCAAGTTTCAATTAGCTAGCAAAAACCGTGTTTGATTTAGACTTCCAAACACATCTATCTATATAGGAGGAAATAGAGTGAAACCTAAAAACTCAAACTGTTTCTGCTAATGAACGCTTCATTATAGAAGAGTGAAAATTGGGCAGCTAAGTGGACTTAGTGAAGTGATCATTACCTCAGAGATCATCAAGGTCGGATGAAAAAAAATTTGCCGATTATTCAGAAAAACAGTAGTTTTTTGGAAGCTTGGCACACCTTTCCAATGAAGGTGTTTTACGCAGTCTTTGCTTGTGGCTATTTCAAGAGGAAACAAACCACAAAGACAGAACATTTATCTACTTTATTTTTTCAAGTTTCAAGGAGCTAGCACAAACCGTGTTTGATTTAGACTTAAAAAACACATCTATCTGTATAGGAGGAAATAGAGTGAAACCTAAAATATCAAACTGTTACTGGTAACGAACGCTTCATCCTAGAAGAGTGAAAATTGGGCAGCTAAGTGGACTTAGTGAACTGATCATTACCACAGAGATCATCAAGGTCGGATGAAAAAAATTTGCCGAGTATTAAGAAAACCAGTAGTATTTTGGAAGCTTGGAACACCTTTCCAATGAATGTGTTTTACGCAGTCTTTGCTTGTGGCTATTTCAAGAGGAAACAAACCACAAAGACAGAACTTAGAACTACTTTATTTTGTCAAGTTTCAAGGAGCTAGCACAAACCGTGTTTGATTTAGACTTAAAAAACACATCTATCTGTATAGGAGGAAATAGAGTGAAACCTAAAAATTCAACCTGTTACTGGTAACGAACGCTTCATCCTAGAAGAGTGAAAATTGGGCATCTAAGTGGACTTAGTGAACTGATCAATACCACAGAGATCATCAAGGTCGGATGAAAAAAAAATTTGCCGAGTATTCAGAAAACCAGTAGTATTTTAGAAGCTTGGAACACCTTTCCAATGAATGTGTTTTACCCAGTCTTTGCTTGTGGCTATTTCAAGAGGAATCAAACCACAAAGACAGAACTTAGAACAACTTTATTTTGTCAAGTTTCAATGAGCTAGCACAAACCGTGTTTGATATAGACTTCCAAGCACATCTATCTATATAGGAGGAAATAGAGTGAAACCTAAAAACTCAAACTGTTACTGGTAACGAACGCTTCATCCTAGAAGAGTGAAAATTGGGCAGCTAAGTGGACTTAGTGAACTGATCATTACCACAGAGATCATCAAGGTCGGATGAAAAAAAATTTGCCGATTATTCAGAAAACCAGTAGTATTTTGGAAGCTTGGAACACCTTTCCAATGAATGTGTTTTACGCAGTCTTTGCTTGTGGCTATTTCAAGAGGAAACAAACCACAAAGGCAGAACTTAGAACTACTTTATTTTGTCAAGTTTCAAGGAGCTAGCACAAACCGTTTTTGATTTAGACTTAAAAAACCCATCTATCTGTATAGGAGGAAATAGAGTGAAACCTAAAAATTCAAACTGTTACTGGTAACGAACGCTTCATCATAGAAGAGTGAAAATTGGGCAGCTAAGTGGACTTAGTGAACTGATCATTACCACAGAGATCATCAAGGTCGGATGAAAAAATAATTGCCGAGTATTCAGAAAACACGTAGTTTTTTTGAAGCTTGGCCGACCTTTCCAATGAAGGTGTTTTACGCAGTCTTTGCTTGTGGCTATTTCAAGAGGAAACAAACCACAAAGACAGAACTTAGAACTACTTTATTTTTTCAAGTTTCAAGGAGCTAGCAAAAACCGTGTTTGATATAGACTTCCAAACACATCTATCTATATAGGAGGAAATAGAGTGAAACCTAAAAACTCAAACTGTTACTGGTAACGAACGCTTCATCCTAGAAGAGTGAAAATTGGGCAGCTAAGTGGACTTAGTGAACTGATCATTACCACAGAGATCATCAAGGTCGGATGAAAAAAAATTTGCCGAGTATTCAGAAAACCAGTAGTATATTGGAAGCTTGGAACACCTTTGCAATGAATGTGTTTTACGCAGTCTTTGCTTGTGGCTATTTCAAGAGGAAACAAACCACAAAGACAGAACTTAGAACTAATTTATTTTGTCAACTATCAAGGAGCTAGCACAAACCGTGTTTGATTTAGACTTAAAAAACACATCTATCTGTATAGGAGGAAATAGAGTGAAACCTAAAAATTCAACCTGTTACTGGTAACGAATGCTTCATCCTAGAAGAGTGAAAATTGGGCAGCTAAGTGGACTTAGTGAACTGATCAGTTTCAGGGAGCTATCACAAACCGTGTTTGATTTAGACTTAAATAACACATCTATCTGTATAGGAGGAAATAGAATGAAACCTAAAAATTCAAACTGTTACTGGTAACGAACGCTTCATCCTAGAAGAGTGAAAATTGGGCAGCTAAGTGGACTTAGTGAACTGATCATTACCACAGAGATCATCAAGGTCGGATGAAAAAAAATTTGCCGAGTATTCAGAAAACAAGTAGTATGTTGGAAGCTTGGAACACCTTTCCAATGAATGTGTTTTACGCAGTCTTTGCTTGTGGCTATTTCAAGAGGAAACAAACCACAAAGACAGAACTTAGAACTACTTTATTTTGTCAAGTTTCAAGGAGCTAGCACAAACCGTGTTTGATTTAGACGTAGAAAACACATCTATCTGTATAGGAGGAAATAGAGTGAAACCTAAAAATTCAAACTGTTACTGGTAACGAACGCTTCATCCTAGAAGAGTGAAAATTGGGCAGCTAAGTGGACTTAGTGAACTTATCAGTTTCAGGGAGCTATCACAAACCGTGTTTGATTTAGACTTAAAAAACACATCTATCTGTATAGGAGGAAATGGAGTGAAACATAAAAATTCAAACTGTTACTGGTAACGAGCGCTTCATCCTGGAAGAGTGAAAATTGGGCAGCTAAGTGGACTTAGTGAACTGATCATTACCACAGAGATCATCAAGGTCGGATGAAAAAAAATTTGCCGAGTATTCAGAAAACAAGTAGTATGTTGGAAGCTTGGAACACCTTTCCAATGAATGTGTTTTACGCAGTCTTTGCTTGTGGCTATTTCAAGAGGAAACAAACCACAAAGACAGAACTTAGAACTAATTTATATTGTCAACTTTCAAGGAGCTAGCACAAACCGTGTTTGATTTAGACGTAAAAAACACATCTATCTGTATAGGAGGAAATAGAGTGAAACCTAAAAATTCAAACTGTTACTGGTAACGAACGCTTCATCCTAGAAGAGTGAAAATTGGGCAGCTAAGTGGACTTAGTGAACTTATCAGTTTCAGGGAGCTATCACAAACTGTGTTTGATTTAGACTTAAAAAACACATCTATGTGTATAGGAGGAAATGGAGTGAAACATTAAAATTCAAACTGTTACTGGTAACGAGCGCTTCATCCTAGAAGAGTGAAAATTGGGCAGCTAAGTGGACTTAGTGAACTGATCATTACCACAGAGATCATCAAGGTCGGATGAAAAAAAATTTGCCGAGTATTCAGAACACAAGTAGTATGTTGGAAGCTTGGAACACCTTTCCAATGAATGTGTTTTACGCAGTCTTTGCTTGTGGCTATTTCAAGAGGAAACAAACCACAAAGACAGAACTTAGAACTACTTTATTTTGTCAAGTTTCAAGGAGCTAGCACAAACCGTGTTTGATTTAGACGTAAAAAACACATCTATCTGTATAGGAGGAAATAGAGTGAAACCTAAAAATTCAAACTGTTTCTGGTAACGAACGCTTCGTCCTAGAAGAGTGAAAATTGGGCAGCTAAGTGGACTTAGTGAACTGATCATTACCACAGAGATCATCAACGTCGCATGAAAAAAAATTTGCCGAGTATTCAGAAAACAAGTAGTATGTTGGAAGCTTGGAACACCTTTCCAATGAATGTGTTTTATGCAGTCTTTGCTTGTGGCTATTTCAAGAGGAAACAAACCACAAAGACACAACTTAGAACTACTTTATTTTGTCAAGTTTCAAGGAGCTAGCACAAACCGTGTTTGATTTAGACGTAAAAAACACATCTATCTGTATAGGAGGAAATAGAGTGAAACCTAAAAATTCAAACTGTTACTGGTAACGAACGCTTCATCCTAGAAGAGTGAAAATTGGACAGCTAAGAGGACTTAGTGAACTTATCAGTTTCAGGGAGCTATCACAAACCGTGTTTGATTTAGACTTAAAAAACACATCTATCTGTATAGGAGGAAATGGAGTGAAACATAAAAATTCAAACTGTTACTGGTAACGAACGCTTCATCCTAGAAGAGTGAAAATTGGGCAGCTAAGTGGACTTAGTGAACTGATCATTACCACAGAGATCATCAAGGTCGGATGAAAAAAATTTTGCCGAGTATTCAGAAAACAAGAAGTATGTTGGAAGCTTGGCACACCTTTCCAATGAATGTGTTTTACGCAGTCTTTGCTTGTGGCTAT
Organism: Callospermophilus lateralis; assembly: GCF_048772815.1. Classification (NCBI taxonomy): domain Eukaryota; kingdom Metazoa; phylum Chordata; class Mammalia; order Rodentia; family Sciuridae; genus Callospermophilus; species Callospermophilus lateralis. The sequence goes on from NW_027514099.1 coordinate 24,195, forward strand.
TTCAAGAGGAAACAAACCACAAAGACAGAACTTAGAACAACTTTATTTTGTCAAGTTTCAAGGAGCTAGCACAAACCGTGTTTGATTTAGACGTAAAAAACACATCTATCTGTATAGGAGGAAATAGAGTGAAACCTAAAAATTCAAACTGTTACTGGTAACGAACGCTTCATCCTAGAAGAGTGAATATTGGGCAGCTAAGTGGACTTAGTGAACTGATCATTACCACAGAGATCATCAAGGTCGCATGAAAAAAAATTTGCCGATTATTAAGAAAACGAGTAGTATTTTGGAAGCTTGGAACACGTTTCCAATGAATGTGTTTTACGCAGTCTTTGCTTGTGGCTATTCCAAGAGGAAACAAACCACAAAGACAGAACTTAGAACAACTTTATTTTGTCAAGTTTCAATTAGCTAGCAAAAACCGTGTTTGATTTAGACTTCCAAACACATCTATCTATATAGGAGGAAATAGAGTGAAACCTAAAAACTCAAACTGTTTCTGCTAATGAACGCTTCATTATAGAAGAGTGAATATTGGGCAGCTAAGTGGACTTAGTGAAGTGATCATTACCACAGAGATCATCAAGGTCGGATGAAAAAAAATTTGCCGATTATTCAGAAAAACAGTAGTTTTTTGGAAGCTTGGCACACCTTTCCAATGAAGGTGTTTTACGCAGTCTTTGCTTGTGGCTATTTCAAGAGGAAACAAACCACAAAGACAGAACTTTTAACTACTTTATTGTTTCAAGTTTCAAGGAGCTAGCACAAACCGTGTTTGATTTAGACTTAAAAAACACATCTATCTGTATAGGAGGAAATAGAGTGAAACCTAAAAATTCAAACTGTTACTGGTAACGAACGCTTCATCCTAGAAGAGTGAAAATTGGGCAGCTAAGTGGACTTAGTGAACTGATCATTACCACAGAGATCATCAAGGTCGGATGAAAAAAAAATTGCCGAGTATTCAGAAAACCAGTAGTATTTTGGAAGCTTGGAACACCTTTCCAATGAATGTGTTTTACGCAGTCTTTGCTTGTGGCTATTTCAAGAGGAAACAAACCACAAAGGTAGAACTTAGAACTACTTTATTTTGTCAAGTTTCAAGGAGCTAGCACAAACCGTGTTTGATTTAGACTTAAAAAACACATCTATCTGTATAGGAGGAAATAGAGTGAAACCTAAAAATTCAACCTGTTACTGGTAACGAACGCTTCATCCTAGAAGAGTGAAAATTGGGCATCTAAGTGGACTTAGTGAACTGATCAATACCACAGAGATCATCAAGGTCGGATGAAAAAAAATTTGCCGAGTATTCAGAAAACCAGTAGTATTTTAGAAGCTTGGAACACCTTTCCAATGAATGTGTTTTACCCAGTCTTTGCTTGTGGCTATTTCAAGAGGAATCAAACCACAAAGACAGAACTTAGAACAACTTTATTTTGTCAAGTTTCAAGGAGCTAGCACAAACCGTGTTTGATATAGACTTCCAAGCACATCTATCTATATAGGAGGAAATAGAGTGAAACCTAAAAACTCAAACTGTTACTGGTAACGAACGCTTCATCCTAGAAGAGTGAAAATTGGGCAGCTAAGTGGACTTAGTGAACTGATCATTACCACAGAGATCATCAAGGTCGCATGAAAAAAAATTTGCCGAGTATTCAGAAAAACAGTAGTATTTTGGAAGCTTGGAACACCTTTCCAATGAATGTGTTTTACGCAGTCTTTGCTTGTGGCTATTTCAAGAGGAAACAAACCACAAAGGCAGAACTTAGAACTACTTTATTTTGTCAAGTTTCAAGGAGCTAGCACAAACCGTGTTTGATTAGACTTAAAAAACCCATCTATCTGTATAGGAGGAAATAGAGTGAAACCTAAAAATTCAAACTGTTACTGGTAACGAACGCTTCATCATAGAAGAGTGAAAATTGGGCAGCTAAGTGGACTTAGTGAACTGATCATTACCACAGAGATCATCAAGGTCGGATGAAAAAATAATTGCCGAGTATTCAGAAAACACGTAGTTTTTTTGAAGCTTGGCCGACCTTTCCAATGAAGGTGTTTTACGCAGTCTTTGCTTGTGGCTATTTCAAGAGGAAACAAACCACAAAGACAGAACTTAGAACTACTTTATTTTTTCAAGTTTCAAGGAGCTAGCAAAAACCGTGTTTGATATAGACTTCCAAACACATCTATCTATATAGGAGGAAATAGAGTGAAACCTAAAAACTCAAACTGTTACTGGTAACGAACGCTTCATCCTAGAAGAGTGAAAATTGCTCAGCTAAGTGGACTTAGTGAACTGATCATTACCACAGAGATCATCAAGGTCGGATGAAAAATAATTTGCCGAGTATTCAGAAAACCAGTAGTATTTTGGAAGCTTGGAACACCTTTGCAATGAATGTGTTTTACGCAGTCTTTGCTTGTGGCTATTTCAAGAGGAAACAAACCACAAAGACAGAACTTAGAACTAATTTATTTTGTCAACTTTCAAGGAGCTAGCACAAACCGTGTTTGATTTAGACTTAAAAAACACATCTATCTGTATAGGAGGAAATAGAGTGAAACCTAAAAATTCAACCTGTTACTGGTAACGAATGCTTCATCCTAGAAGAGTGAAAATTGGGCAGCTAAGTGGACTTAGTGAACTGATCAGTTTCAGGGAGCTATCACAAACCGTGTTTGATTTAGACTTAAATAACACATCTATCTGTATATTAGGAAATAGAATGAAACCTAAAAATTCAAACTGTTACTGGTAACGAACGCTTCATCCTAGAAGAGTGAAAATTGGGCAGCTATGTGGACTTAGTGAACTGATCATTACCACAGAGATCATCAAGGTCGGATGAAAAAAAAATTTGCCGAGTATTCAGAAAACAAGTAGTATGTTGGAAGCTTGGAACACCTTTCCAATGAATGTGTTTTACGCAGTCTTTGCTTGTGGCTATTTCAAGAGGAAACAAACCACAAAGACAGAACTTAGAACTACTTTATTTTGTCAAGTTTCAAGGAGCTAGCACAAACCGTGTTTGATTTATACGTAAAAAACACATCTATCTGTATAGGAGGAAATAGAGTGAAACCTAAAAATTCAAACTGTTACTGGTAACGAACGCTTCATCCTAGAAGAGTGAAAATTGGGCAGCTAAGTGGACTTAGTGAACTTATCAGTTTCAGGAAGCTATCACAAACCGTGTTTGATTTAGACTTAAAAAACACATCTATCTGTATAGGAGGAAATGGAGTGAAACATAAAAATTCATACTGTTACTGGTAACGAGCGCTTCATCCTAGAAGAGTGAAAATTGGGCAGCTAAGTGGACTTAGTGAACTGATCATTACCACAGAGATCATCAAAGTCGGATGAAAAAAAATTTGCCGAGTATTCAGAAAACAAGTAGTATGTTGGAAGCTTGGAACACCTTTCCAATGAATGTGTTTTACGCAGTCTTTGCTTGTGGCTATTTCAAGAGGAAACAAACCACAAAGACAGAACTTAGAACTACTTTATTTTGTCAAGTTTCAAGGAGCTAGCACAAACCGTGTTTGATTTAGACGTAAAAAACACATCTATCTGTATAGGAGGAAATAGAGTGAAACCTAAAAATTCAAACTGTTACTGGTAACGAACGCTTCATCCTAGAAGAGTGAAAATTGGGCAGCTAATTGGACTTAGTGAACTGATCATTACCATAGAGATCATCAAGGTCGCATAAAAAAAATTTGCCGAGTATTCAGAAAACAATTAGTATGTTGGAAGCTTGGAACACCTTTCCAATGAATGTGTTTTACGCAGTCTTTGCTTGTGGCTATTTCAAGAGGAAACAAACCACAAAGACAGAACTTAGAACTACTTTATTTTGTCAAGTTTCAAGGAGCTAGCACAAACCGTGTTTGATTTAGACGTAAAAAACACATCTATCTGTATAGGAGGAAATAGAGTGAAACCTAAAAATTCAAACTGTTACTGGTAACGAACGCTTCATCCTAGAAGAGTGAAAATTGGGCAGATAAGTGGACTTAGTGAACTTATCAGTTTCAGGGAGCTATCACAAACCGTGTTTGATTTAGACTTAAAAAACACATCTATCTGTATAGGAGGAAATGGAGTGAAACATAAAAATTCAAACTGTTACTAGTAACGAACGCTTCCTCCTAGAAGAGTGAAAATTGGGCAGCTAAGTGGACTTAGTGAACTGATCATTACCACAGAGATCATCAAGGTCGGATGAAAAAAAATTTGCCGAGTATTCAGAAAACAAGAGGTATGTTGGAAGCTTGGAACACCTTTCCAATGAATGTGTTTTACGCAGTCTTTGCTTGTGGCTATTTCAAGAGGAAACAAACCACAAAGACAGAACTTAGGACTACTTTATTTTGTCAAGTTTCAAGGAGCTAGCACAAACCGTGTTTGATTTAGACGTAAAAAACACATCTATCTGTATAGGAGGAAATAGAGTGAAACCTAAAAATTCAAACTGTTACTGGTAACGAACGCTTCATCCTAGAAGAGTGAAAATTGGGCAGCTAAGTGGACTTACTGAACTGATCATTACCACAGAGATCATCAAGGTCGCATGAAAAAAAATTTGCCGATTATTAAGAAAACGAGTAGTATTTTGGAAGCTTGGAACACGTTTCCAATGAATGTGTTTTACGCATCTTTGCTTGTGGCTATTCCAAGAGGAAACAAACCACAAAGACAGAACTTAGAACAACTTTATTTTGTCAAGTTTCAATTAGCTAGCAAAAACCGTGTTTGATTTAGACTTCCAAACACATCTATCTATATAGGAGGAAATAGAGTGAAACCTAAAAACTCAAACTGTTTCTGCTAATGAACGCTTCATTATAGAAGAGTGAATATTGGGCAGCTAAGTGGACTTAGTGAAGTGATCATTACCACAGAGATCATCAAGGTCGGATGAAAAAAAATTTGCCGATTATTCAGAAAAACAGTAGTTTTTTGGAAGCTTGGCACACCTTTCCAATGAAGGTGTTTTACGCAGTGTTTGCTTGTGGCTATTTCAAGAGGAAACAAACCACAAAGACAGAACTTAGAACTACTTTATTTTGTCAAGTTTCAAAGAGCTAGCACAAACCGTGTTTGATTTAGACGTAAAAAACACATCTATCTGTATAGGAGGAAATAGAGTGAAACCTAAAAATTCAAACTGTTACTGGTAACGAACGCTTCATCCTAGAAGAGTGAAAATTGGGCAGCTAAGTGGACTTAGTGAACTGATCATTACCACAGAGATCATCAAGGTCGCATGAAAAAAAATTTGCCGAGTATTCAGAAAACAAGTTGTATGTTGGAAGCTTGGAACACCTTTCCAATGAATGTGTTTTACGCAGTCTTTGCTTGTGGCTATTTCAAGAGGAAACAAACCACAAAGACAGAACTTAGAACTACTTTCTTTTGTCAAGTTTCAAGGAGCTAGCACAAACCGTGTTTGATTTAGACTTAAAAAACACATCTATCTGTATAGGAGGAAATAGAGTGAAACCTAAAAATTCAAACTGTTACTGGTAACGAACGCTTCATCCTAGAAGAGTGAAAACTGGGCAGCTAAGTGGACTTAGTGAACTGATCATTACCACAGAGATCATCAAGGTCGGATGAAAAAAAATTTGCCGAGTATTCAGAAAACCAGTAGTATTTTAGAAGCTTGGAACACCTTTCCAATGAATGTGTTTTACGCAGTCTTTTCTTGTGGCTATTTCAAGAGGAAACAAACCACAAAGACAGAACTTAGAACAACTTTATTTTGTCAAGTTTCAAGGAGCTAGCACAAACCGTGTTTGATATAGACTTCCAAACATATCTATCTATATAGGAGGAAATAGAGTGAAACCTAAAAACTCAAACTGTTACTGGTAACGAACGCTTCATCCTAGAAAAGTGAAAATTGGGCAGCTAAGTGGACTTAGTGAACTGATCATTACCACAGAGATCATCAAGGTCTGATGAAAAAAAATTTGCCCAGTGTTCAGAAAACCAGTAGTTTTTTGGAAGCTTGGCACACCTTTCAAATGAAGGTGTTTTACCGAGTCTTTGCTTGTGGCTATTTCAAGAGGAAACAAACCACAAAGACAGAACTTAGAACTACTTTATTTTGTCAAGTTTCAAGGAGCTAGCACAAATCGTGTTTGATTTAGACTTAAAAAACACATCTATCTGTATAGGAGGAAATAGAGTGAAACCTAAAAATTCAAACTGTTACTGGTAACGAACGCTTCTTCCTAGAAGAGTGAAAATTGGGCAGCTAAGTGGACTTAGTGAACTGATCATTACCACAGAGATCATCAAGGTCGGATGAAATAAAATTTGCCGAGTATTCAGAAAACCAGTAGTATTTTGGAAGCTGGAAGACCTTTCCAATGAATGTGTTTTACGCAGTCTTTGCGTGTGGCTATTTCAAGAGGAAACAAACCACAAAGACTGAACTTAGAACAACTTTATTTTGTCAAGTTTCAAGGAGCTAGCAAAAACCGTGATTGATATAGACTTCCAAACACATCTATCTATATAGGAGGAAATAGAGTGAAACCTAAAAACTCAAACTGTTACTGGTAACGAACGCTTCATCCTAGAAGAGTGAAAATTGGGCAGCTAAGTGGACTTAGTGAACTGATCATTACCACAGAGATCATCAAGGTCGGATGAAAAAAAATTTGCCGAGTATTCAGAAAACCAGTAGTATTTTGGAAGCTTGGAACACCTTTCCAATGAATGTGTTTTACGCAGTCTTTGCTTGTGGCTATTTCAAGAGGAAACAAACCACAAAGACAGAACTTAGAACTAATTTATTTTGTCAACTTTCAAGGAGCTAGCACAAACCGTGTTTGATTTAGACTTAAAAAACACATCTATCTGTATAGGAGGAAATAGAGTGAAACCTAAAAATTCAAACTGTTACTGGTAACGAACGCTTCATCCTAGAAGAGTGAAAATTGGGCAGCTAAGTGGACTTAGTGAACTGATCAGTTTCAGGGAGCTATCACAAACCGTGTTTGATTTAGACTTAAAAAACACATCTATCTGTATAGGAGGAAATAGAATGAAACCTAAAAATTCAAACTGTTACTGCTAACGAACGCTTCATCCTAGAAGAGTGAAAATTGGGCAGCTAAGTGGACTTTGTGAACTGAACATTACCACAGAGATCATCAAGGTCGGATGAAAAAAAATTTGCCGAGTATTCAGAAAACAAGTAGTATGTTGGAAGCTTGGAACACCTTTCCAATGAATGTGTTTTACGCAGTCTTTGCTTGTGGCTATTTCAAGAGGAAACAAACCACAAAGACAGAACTTAGAACTACTTTATTTTGTCAAGTTTCAAGGAGCTAGCACAAACCGTGTTTGATTTAGACGTAAAAAACACATCTATCTGTATAGGAGGAAATAGAGTGAAACCTAAAAATTCAAACTGTTACTGGTAACGAACGCTTCATCCTAGAAGAGTGAAAATTGGGCAGCTAAGTGGACTTAGTGAACTGATCAGTTTCAGGGAGCTATCACAAACCGTGTTTGATTTAGACTTAAAAAACACATCTATCTGTATAGGAGGAAATAGAGTGAAACCTAAAAATTCAAACTGTTACTGGTAACGAACGCTTCCTCCTAGAAGAGTGAAAATTGGGCAGCTAAGTGGACTTAGTGAACTGATCATTACCACAGAGATCATCAAGGTCGGATGAAAAAAAATTTGCCGAGTATTCAGAAAACAAGTAGTATGTTGGAAGCTTGGAACACCTTTCCAATGAATGTGTTTTACGCAGTGTTTGCTTGTGGCTATTTCAAGAGGAAACAAACCACAAAGACAGAACTTAGAACTACTTTATTTTGTCAAGTTTCAAGGAGCTAGCAAAAACCGTGTTTGATTTAGACTTCCAAACACATCTATCTATATAGGAGGAAATAGAGTGAAACCGAAAAACTCAAACTGTTTCTGCTAATGAACGCTTCATTATAGAAGAGTGAATATTGGGCAGCTAAGTGGACTTAGTGAACTGATCATTACCACAGAGATCATCAAGGTCGGATGAAAAAAATTTGCCGAGTATTCAGAAAACCAGTAGTATTTTAGAAGCTTGGAACACCTTTCCAATGAATGTCTTTTACGCAGTCTTTTCTTGTGCCTATTTCAAGAGGGAACAAACCACAAAGACAGAACTTAGAACAACTTTATTTTGTCAACTTTCAAGGAGCTAGCACAAACCGTGTTTGATATAGACTTCCAAACACATCTATCTATATAGGAGGAAATAGAGTGAAACCTAAAAACTCAAACTGTTACTGGTAACGAACGCTTCATCCTAGAAGAGTGAAAATTGGGCAGCTAAGTGGACTTAGTGAACTGATCATTACCACAGAGATCATCAAGGTCGGATGAAAAAAAATTTGCCCAGTATTCAGAAAACCAGTATTTTTTTGGAAGCTTGGCACACCTTTCAAATGAAGGTGTTTTACCGAGTCTTTGCTTGTGGCTATTTCAAGAGGAAACAAACCACAAAGACAGAACTTAGAACTACTTTATTTTCTCAAGTTTCAAGGAGCTAGCACAAATCGTGTTTGATTTAGACTTAAAAAACACATCTATCTGTATAGGAGGAAATAGAGTGAAACCTAAAAATTCAAACTGTTACTGGTAACGAACGCTTCATCCTAGAAGAGTGAAAATTGGGCAGCTAAGTTGACTTAGTGAACTGATCATTACCACAGAGATCATCAAGGTCGCATGAAAAAAAATTTGCCGAATATTAAGAAAACGAGTAGTATTTTGGAAGCTTGGAACACGTTTCCAATGAATGTGTTTTACGCACTCTTTGCTTGTGGCTATTCCAAGAGGAAACAAACCACAAAGACAGAACTTAGAACAACTTTATTTTGTCAAGTTTCAATTAGCTAGCAAAAACCGTGTTTGATTTAGACTTCCAAACACATCTATCTATATAGGAGGAAATAGAGTGAAACCTAAAAACTCAAACTGCTTCTGCTAATGAACGCTTCATTATAGAAGAGTGAATATTGGGCAGCTAAGTGGACTTAGTGAAGTGATCATTACCACAGAGATCATCAAGGTCGGATGAAAAAAAATTTGCCGATTATTCAGAAAAACAGTAGTTTTTTGGAAGCTTGGCACACCTTTCCAATGAAGGTGTTTTACCGAGTCTTTGCTTGTGGCTATTTCAAGAGGAAACAAACCACAAAGACAGAACTTAGAACTACTTTATTTTGTCAAGTTTCAAGGAGCTAGCACAAATCGTGTTTGATTTAGACTTAAAAAACACATTTATCTGTATAGGAGGAAATAGAGTGAAACCTAAAAATTCAAACTGTTACTGGTAACGAACGCTTCATTCTAGAAGAGTGAAAATTGGGCAGCTATGTTGACTTAGTGAACTGATCAGTTTCAGGGAGCTATCACAAACCATGTTTGATTTAGACTTAAAAAACACATCTATCTGTATAGGAGGAAATAGAGTGAAACTTAAAAATTCAAACTGTTACTGGTAACGAACGCTTCATCCTAGAATAGTGAAAATTGGGCAGCTAAGTGGACTTAGTGAACTGATCATTACCACAGAGATCATCAAGGTCGGATGAAAAAAAATTTGCCGATTATTAAGAAAACGAGTAGTATTTTGGAAGCTTGGAACACGTTTCCAATGAATGTGTTTTACGCAGTGTTTGCTTGTGGCTATTTCAAGAGGAAACAAACCACAAAGACAGAACTTAGAACTACTTTATTTTGTCAAGTTTCAAGGAGCTAGCACAAACCGTGTTTGATTTAGACTTAAAAAACACATCTATCTGTATAGGAGGAAATAGAGTGAAACCTAAAAATTCAAACTTTTACTGGTAACGAACACTTCATCCTAGAAGAGTGAAAATTGGGCAGCTAAGTGGACTTAGTGAACTGATCATTATACAGAGATCATCAAGGTCGGAAAAAAAAAAATTGCCGAGTATCAGAAGACCAGTAGTATTTTGGAAGCTTGGCACACCTTTCAAATGAAGGTGTTTTACCGAGTCTTTGCTTGTGGCTATTTCAAGAGGAAACAAACCACAAAGACAGAACATAGAACTACTTTATTTGTCAAGTTTCAAGGAGCTAGCACAAACCGTGTTTGATTTAGACTTAAAAAACACATCTATCTGTATAGGAGGAAATAGAGTGAAACCTAAAAATTCAAACTGTTACTGGTAACGAACGCTTCATCCTAGAAGAGTGAAAATTGGGCAGCTAAGTGGACTTAGTGAACTGATCATTATACAGAGATCATCAAGGTCGGAAAAAAAAAAATTGCCGAGTATCAGAAGACCAGTAGTATTTTGGAAGCTTGGCACACCTTTCCAATGAAGGTGTTTTACCCAGTCTTTGCTTGTGGCCATTTCAAGAGGAAACAAACCACAAAGACAGAACTTAGAACTACTTTATTTTGTCAAGTTTCAAGGAGCTAGCACAAACCGTGTTTGATTTAGACTTAAAAAACACATCTATCTGTATAGGAGGAAATAGAGTGAAACCTAAAAATTCAAACTGTTACTGGTAACGAACGCTTCATCCTAGAAGAGTGAAAATTGGGCAGCTAAGTGCACTTAGTGAACTGATCATTACCACAGAGATCATCAAGGTCGGATGAAAAAAAATTTGCCGAGTATTCAGAAAACCAGTAGTATATTAGAAGCTTGGAACACCTTTCCAATGAATGTGTTTTACGCAGTCTTTGCTTGTGGCTATTTCAAGAGGAAACAAACCACAAAGACAGAACTTAGAACTACTTTATTTTGTCAAGTTTCAAGGAGCTAGCACAAACCGTGTTTGATTTAGACTTCCAAACACATCTATCTATATAGGAGGAAATATAGTGAAACCTAAAAACTCAAACTGTTACTGGTAACGAACGCTTCATCCTAGAAGAGTGAAAATTGGGCAGCTAAGTGGACTTAGTGAACTGATCATTACCACAGAGATCATCAAGGTCGGATGAAATAAAATTTGCCGAGTATTCAGAAAAGCAGTAGTATTTTGGAAGCTGGAAGACCTTTCCAATGAATGTGTTTTACGCAGTCTTTGCTTGTGGCTATTTCAAGAGGAAACAAACCACAAAGACAGAACTTAGAACAACTTTATTTTGTCAAGTTTCAATTAGCTAGCAAAAACCGTGTTTGATTTAGACTTCCAAACACATCTATCTATATAGGAGGAAATAGAGTGAAACCTAAAAACTCAAACTGTTACTGCTAATGAACGCTTCATTATAGAAGAGTGAAATTGGGCAGCTAAGTGGACTTAGTGAAGTGATCATTACCTCAGAGATCATCAAGGTCGGATGAAAAAAAATTTGCCGATTATTCAGAAAAACAGTAGTTTTTTGGAATCTTGGCACACCTTTCCAATGAAGGTGTTTTACGCAGTCTTTGCTTGTGGCTATTTCAAGAGGAAACAAACCACAAAGACAGAACATTTAACTACTTTATTTTTTCAAGTTTCAAGGAGCTAGCACAAACCGTGTTTGATTTAGACATAAAAAACATATCTATCTGTATAGGAGGAAATAGAGTGAAACCTAAAATATCAAACTGTTACTGGTAACGAACGCTTCATCCTAGAAGAGTGAAAATTGGGCAGCTAAGTGGACTTAGTGAACTGATCATTACCACAGAGATCATCAAGGTCGGATGAAAAAAAATTTGGCGAGTATTCAGAAAACCAGTAGTATTTTGGAAGCTTGGAACACCTTTCCAATGAATGTGTTTTACGCAGTCTTTGCTTGTGGCTATTTCAAGAGGAAACAAACCACAAAGACAGAACTTAGAACTACTTTATTTTGTCAAGTTTCAAGGAGCTAGCACAAACCGTGTTTGATTTAGACTTAAAAAACACATCTATCTGTATAGGAGGAAATAGAGTGAAACCTAAAAATTCAACCTGTTACTGGTAACGAACGCTTCATCCTAGAAGAGTGAAAATTGGGCATCTAAGTGGACTTAGTGAACTGATCAATACCACAGAGATCATCAAGGTCGGATGAAAAAAAATTTGCCGAGTATTCAGAAAACCAGTAGTATTTTAGAAGCTTGGAACACCTTTCCAATGAATGTGTTTTACCCAGTCTTTGCTTGTGGCTATTTCAAGAGGAATCAAACCACAAAGACAGAACTTAGAACAACTTTATTTTGTCAAGTTTCAAGGAGCTAGCACAAACCGTGTTTGATATAGACTTCCAAGCACATCTATCTATATAGGAGGAAATAGAGTGAAACCTAAAAACTCAAACTGTTACTGGTAACGAACGCTTCATCCTAGAAGAGTGAAAATTGGGCAGCTAAGTGGACTTAGTGAACTGATCATTACCACAGAGATCATCAAGGTCGGATGAAAAAAAATTTGCCGATTATTCAGAAAACCAGTAGTATTTTGGAAGCTTGGAACACCTTTCCAATGAATGTGTTTTACGCAGTCTTTGCTTGTGGCTATTTCAAGAGGAAACAAACCACAAAGGCAGAACTTAGAACTACTTTATTTTGTCAAGTTTCAAGGAGCTAGCACAAACCGTGTTTGATTTAGACTTAAAAAACCCATCTATCTGTATAGGAGGAAATAGAGTGAAACCTAAAAATTCAAACTGTTACTGGTAACGAACGATTCATCATAGAAGAGTGAAAATTGGGCAGCTAAGTGGACTTAGTGAACTGATCATTACCACAGAGATCATCAAGGTCGGATGAAAAAATAATTGCCGAGTATTCAGAAAACACGTAGTTTTTTTGAAGCTTGGCCGACCTTTCCAATGAAGGTGTTTTACGCAGTCTTTGCTTGTGGCTATTTCAAGAGGAAACAAACCACAAAGACAGAACTTAGAACTACTTTATTTTTTCAAGTTTCAAGGAGCTAGCAAAAACCGTGTTTGATATAGACTTCCAAACACATCTATCTATATAGGAGGAAATAGAGTGAAACCTAAAAACTCAAACTGTTACTGGTAACGAACGCTTCATCCTAGAAGAGTGAAAATTGGGCAGCTAAGTGGACTTAGTGAACTGATCATTACCACAGAGATCATCAAGGTCGGATGAAAAAAAATTTGCCAAGTATTCAGAAAACCAGTAGTATTTTGGAAGCTTGGAACACCTTTGCAATGAATGTGTTTTACGCAAACTTTGCTTGTGGCTATTTCAAGAGGAAACAAACCACAAAGACAGAACTTAGAACTAATTTATTTTGTCAACTTTCAAGGAGCTAGCACAAACCGTGTTTGATTTAGACTTAAAAAACACATCTATCTGTATAGGAGGAAATAGAGTGAAACCTAAAAATTCAACCTGTTACTGGTAACGAATGCTTCATCCTAGAAGAGTGAAAATTGGGCAGCTAAGTGGACTTAGTGAACTGATCAGTTTCAGGGAGCTATCACAAACCGTGTTTGATTTAGACTTAAATAACACATCTATCTGTATAGGAGGAAATAGAATGAAACCTAAAAATTCAAACTGTTACTGGTAACGAACGCTTCATCCTAGAAGAGTGAAAATTGGGCAGCTAAGTGGACTTAGTGAACTGATCATTACCACAGAGATCATCAAGGTCGGATGAAAAAAAATTTGCCGAGTATTCAGAAAACAAGTAGTATGTTGGAAGCTTGGAACACCTTTCCAATGAATGTGTTTTACGCAGTCTTTGCTTGTGGCTATTTCAAGAGGAAACAAACCACAAAGACAGAACTTAGAACTACTTTATTTTGTCAAGTTTCAAGGAGCTAGCACAAACCGTGTTTGATTTAGACGTAAAAAACACATCTATCTGTATAGGAGGAAATAGAGTGAAACCTAAAAATTCAAACTGTTACTGGTAACGAACGCTTCATCCTAGAAGAGTGAAAATTGGGCAGCTAAGTGGACTTAGTGAACTTATCAGTTTCAGGGAGCTATCCCAAACCGTGTTTGATTTAGACTTAAAAAACACATCTATCTGTATAGGAGGATATGGAGTGAAACATAAAAATTCAAACTGTTACTGGTAACGAGCGCTTCATCCTGGAAGAGTGAAAATTGGGCAGCTAAGTTGGCTTAGTGAACTGATCATTACCACAGAGATCATCAAGGTCGGATGAAAAAAAATTTGCCGAGTATTCAGAAAACAAGTAGTATGTTGGAAGCTTGGAACACCTTTCCAATGAATGTGTTTTACGCAGTCTTTGCTTGTGGCTATTTCAAGAGGAAACAAACCACAAAGACAGAACTTAGAACAACTTTATTTTTTCAAGTTTCAAGGAGCTAGCAAAAACCGTGTTTGATATAGACTTCCAAACACATCTATCTATATAGGAGGAAATAGAGTGAAACCTAAAAACTCAAACTGTTACTGGTAACGAACGCTTCATCCTAGAAGAGTGAAAATTGGGCAGCTAAGTGGACTTAGTGAACTGATCATTACCACAGAGATCATCAAGGTCGGATGAAAAAAAATTTGCAGAGTATTCAGAAAACCAGTAGTATTTTGGAAGCTTGGAACACCTTTGCAATGAATGTGTTTTACGCAGTCTTTGCTTGTGGCTATTTCAAGAGGAAACAAACCACAAAGACAGAACTTAGAACTAATTTATTTTGTCAACTTTCAAGGAGCTAGCACAAACCGTGTTTGATTTAGACTTAAAAAACACATCTATCTGTATAGGAGGAAATAGAGTGAAACCTAAAAATTCAAACTGTTACTGGTAACGAACGCTTCATCCTAGAAGAGTGAAAATTGGGCAGCTACGTGGACTTAGTGAACTGATCAGTTTAAGGGAGCTATCACAAACCGTGTTTGATTTAGACTTAAAAAACACATCTATCTGTATAGGAGGAAATAGAATGAAACCTAAAAATTCAAACTGTTACTGGTAACGAACGCTTCATCCTAGAAGAATGAAAATTGGGCAGCTAAGTGGACTTAGTGAACTGATCATTACCACAGAGATCATCAAGGTCGGATGAAAAAAAAATTGCCGAGTATTCAGAAAACAAGTAGTATGTTGGAAGCTTGGAACACCTTTCCAATGAATGTGTTTTACGCAGTCTTTGCTTGTGGCTATTTCAAGAGAAAACAAACCACAAAGACAGAACTTAGAACTACTTTATTTTGTCAAGTTTCAAGGAGCTAGCACAAACCGTGTTTGATTTAGACGTAAAAAACACATCAATCTGTATAGGAGGAAATAGAGTGAAACCTAAAAATTCAAACTGTTTCTGGTAACGAACGCTTCATCCTAGAAGAGTGAAAATTGGGCAGCTAAGTGGACTTAGTGAACTGATCATTACCACAGAGATCATCAAGGTCGCATGAAAAAAAATTTGCCGAATATTCAGAAAACAAGTAGTATGTTGGAAGCTTGGAACACCTTTCCAATGAATGTGTTTTATGCAGTCTTTGCTTGTGGCTATTTCAAGAGGAAACAAACCACAAAGACACAACTTAGAACTACTTTATTTTGTCAAGTTTCAAGGAGCTAGCACAAACCGTGTTTGATTTAGACGTAAAAAACACATCTATCTGTATAGGAGGAAATAGAGTGAAACCTAAAAATTCAAACTGTTACTGGTAACGAACGCTTCATCCTAGAAGAGTGAAAATTGGACAGCTAAGTGGACTTAGTGAACTTATCAGTTTCAGGGAGCTATCACAAACCGTGTTTGATTTAGACTTAAAAAACACATCTATCTGTATAGGAGGAAATGAAGTGAAACATAAAATTTCAAACTGTTACTGGTAACGAACGCTTCATCCTAGAAGAGTGAAAATTGGGCAGCTAAGTGGACTTAGTGAACTGATCATTACCACAGAGATCATCAAGGTCGGATGAAAAAAATTTTGCCGAGTATTCAGAAAACAAGTAGTATGTTGGAAGCTTGGAACACCTTTCCAATGAATGTGTTTTACGCAGTCTTTGCTTGTGGCTATTTCAAGAGGAAACAAACCACAAAGACAGAACTTAGAACTACTTTATTTTGTCAAGTTTCAAGGAGCTAGCACAAACCGTGTTTGATTTAGACGTAAAAAACCCATCTATCTGTATAGGAGGAAATAGAGTGAAACCTAAAAATTCAAACTGTTACTGGTAACGAACGCTTCAACCTAGAACAGTGAATATTGGGCAGCTAAGTGGACTTAGTGAACTGATCATTACCACAGAGATCATCAAGGTCGCATGAAAAAAAATTTGCCGATTATTAAGAAAACGAGTAGTATTTTGGAAGCTTGGAACACGTTTCCAATGAATGTGTTTTACGCAGTCTTTGCTTGTGGCTATTCCAAGAGGAAACAAACCACAAAGACAGAACTTAGAACAACTTTATTTTGTCAAGTTTCAATTAGCTAGCAAAAACCGTGTTTGATTTAGACTTCCAAACACATCTATCTATATAGGAGGAAATAGAGTGAAACCTAAAAACTCAAACTGTTTCTGCTAATGAACACTTCATTATAGAAGAGTGAATATTGGGCAGCTAAGTGGACTTAGTGAAGTGACCATTACCACAGAGATCATCAAGGTCGGATGAAAAAAAATTTGCCGATTATTCAGAAAAACAGTAGTTTTTTGGAAGCTTGGCACACCTTTCCAATGAAGGTGTTTTACGCAGTCTTTGCTTGTGGCTATTTCAAGAGGAAACAAACCACAAAGACAGAACTTTTAACTACTTTATTTTTTCAAGTTTCAAGGAGCTAGCACAAACCGTGTTTGTTTTAGACTTAAAAAACACATCTATCTGTATAGGAGGAAATAGAGTGAAACCTAAAAATTCAAACTGTTACTGGTAACGAACGCTTCATCCTAGAAGAGTGAAAATTGGGCAGCTAAGTGGACTTAGTGAACTGATCATTACCACAGAGATCATCAAGGTCGGATGAAAAAAAAATTGCCGAGTATTCAGAAAACCAGTAGTATTTTGGAAGCTTGGAACACCTTTCCAATGAATGTGTTTTACGCAGTCTTTGCTTGTGGCTATTTCAAGAGGAAACAAACCACAAAGGTAGAACTTAGAACTACTTTATTTTGTCAAGTTTCAAGGAGCTAGCACTAACCGTGTTTGATTTAGACTTAAAAAACACATCTATCTGTATAGGAGGAAATAGAGTGAAACCTAAAAATTCAACCTGTTACTGGTAACGAATGCTTCATCCTAGAAGAGTGAAAATTAGGCATCTAAGTGGACTTAGTGAACTGATCAATACCACAGAGATCATCAAGGTCGGATGAAAAAAAATTTGCCGAGTATTCAGAAAACCAGTAGTATTTTAGAAGCTTGGAACACCTTTCCAATGAATGTGTTTTACCCAGTCCTTGCTTGTGGCTATTTCAAGAGGAATCAAACCACAAAGACAGAACTTAGAACAACTTTATTTTGTCAAGTTTCAAGGAGCTACACAAACCGTGTTTGATATAGACTTCCAAGCACATCTATCTATATAGGAGGAAATAGAGTGAAACCTAAAAACTCCAACTGTTACTGGTAACGAACGCTTCATCCTAGAAGAGTGAAAATTGGGCAGCTAAGTGGACTTAGTGAACTGATCATTACCACAGAGATCATCAAGGTCGGATGAAAAAAAAATTGCCGAGTATTCAGAAAACCAGTAGTATTTTGGAAGCTTGGAACACCTTTCCAATTAATGTGTTTTACGCAGTCTTTCCTTGTGGCTATTTCAAGAGGAAAGAAACCACAAAGGTAGAACTTAGAACTACTTTATTTTGTCAAGTTTCAAGGAGCTAGCACTAACCGTGTTTGATTTAGACTTAAAAAACACATCTATCTGTATAGGAGGAAATAGAGTGAAACCTAAAAATTCAACCTGTTACTGGTAACGAACGCTTCATCCTAGAAGAGTGAAAATTGGGCATCTAAGTGGACTTAGTGAACTGATCAATACCACAGAGATCATCAAGGTCGGATGAAAAAAAATTTGCCGAGTATTCAGAAAACCAGTAGTATTTTAGAAGCTTGGAACACCTTTCCAATGAATGTGTTTTACCCAGTCTTTGCTTGTGGCTATTTCAAGAGGAATCAAACTACAAAGACAGAACTTAGAACAACTTTATTTTGTCAAGTTTCAAGGAGCTAGCACAAACCGTGTTTGATATAGACTTCCAAGCACATCTATCTATATAGGAGGAAATAGAGTGAAACCTAAAAACTCAAACTGTTACTGGTAACGAACGCTTCATCCTAGAAGAGTGAAAATTGGGCAGCTAAGTGGACTTAGTGAACTGATCATTACCACAGAGATCATCAAGGTCGGATGAAAAAAAATTTGCCGATTATTCAGAAAACCAGTAGTATTTTGGAAGCTTGGAACACCTTTCCAATGAATGTGTTTTACGCAGTCTTTGCTTGTGGCTATTTCAAGAGGAAACAAACCACAAAGGCAGAACTTAGAACTACTTTATTTTGTCAAGTTTCAAGGAGCTAGCACAAACCGTGTTTGATTTAGACTTAAAAAACCCATCTATCTGTATAGGAGGAAATAGAGTGAAACCTAAAAATTCAAAGTGTTACTGGTAACGAACGCTTCATCATAGAAGAGTGAAAATTGGGCAGCTAAGTGGACTTAGTGAACTGATCATTACCACAGAGATCATCAAGGTCGGATGAAAAAATAATTGCCGAGTATTCAGAAAACACGTAGTTTTTTTGAAGCTTGGCCGACCTTTCCAATGAAGGTGTTTTACGCAGTCTTTGCTTGTGGCTATTTCAAGAGGAAACAAACCACAAAGACAGAACTTAGAACTACTTTATTTTGTCAAGTTTCAAGGAGCTAGCAAAAACCGTGTTTGATATAGACTTCCAAACACATCTATCTATATAGGAGGAAATAGAGTGAAACCTAAAAACTCAAACTGTTACTGGTAACGAACGCTTCATCCTAGAAGAGTGAAAATTGCTCAGCTAAGTGGACTTACTGAACTGATCATTACCACAGAGATCATCAAGGTCGGATGAAAAAAAATTTGCCGAGTATTCAGAAAACCAGTAGTATTTTGGAAGCTTGGAACACCTTTGCAATGAATGTGTTTTACGCAGTCTTTGCTTGTGGCTATTTCAAGAGGAAACAAACCACAAAGACAGAACTTAGAACTAATTTATTTTGTCAACTTTCAAGGAGCTAGCACAAACCGTGTTTGATTTAGACTTAAAAAACACATCTATCTGTATAGGAGGAAATAGAGTGAAACCTAAAAATTCAACCTGTTACTGGTAACGAATGCTTCATCCTAGAAGAGTGAAAATTGGGCAGCTAAGTGGACTTAGTGAACTGATCAGTTTCAGGGAGCTATCACAAACCGTGTTTGATTTAGACTTAAATAACACATCTATCTGTATAGGAGGAAATAGAATGAAACCTAAAAATTCAAACTGTTACTGGTAACGAACGCTTCATCCTAGAAGAGTGAAAATTGGGCAGCTAAGTGGACTTAGTGAACTGATCATTACCACAGAGATCATCAAGGTCGGATGAAAAAAAATTTGCCGAGTATTCAGAAAACAAGTAGTATGTTGGAAGCTTGGAACACCTTTCCAATGAATGTGTTTTACGCAGTCTTTGCTTGTGGCTATTTCAAGAGGAAACAAACCACAAAGACAGAACTTAGAACTACTTTATTTTGTCAAGTTTCAAGGAGCTAGCACAAACCGTGTTTGATTTATACGTAAAAAACACATCTATCTGTATAGGAGGAAATAGAGTGAAACCTAAAAATTCAAACTGTTACTGGTAACGAACGCTTCATCCTAGAAGAGTGAAAATTGGGCAGCTAAGTGGACTTAGTGAACTTATCAGTTTCAGGGAGCTATCACAAACCGTGTTTGATTTAGACTTAAAAAACACATCTATCTGTATAGGAGGAAATGGAGTGAAACATAAAAATTCAAACTGTTACTGGTAACGAGCGCTTCATCCTAGAAGAGTGAAAATTGGGCAGCTAAGTGGACTTAGTGAACTGATCATTACCACAGAGATCATCAAGGTCGGATGAAAAAAAATTTGCCGAGTATTCAGAAAACAAGTAGTATGTTGGAAGCTTGGAACACCTTTCCAATGAATGTGTTTTACGCAGTCTTTGCTTGTGGCTATTTCAAGAGGAAACAAACCACAAAGACAGAACTTAGGACTACTTTATTTTGTCAAGTTTCAAGGAGCTAGCACAAACCGTGTTTGATTTAGACGTAAAAAACACATCTATCTGTATAGGAGGAAATAGAGTGAAACCTAAAAATTCAAACTGTTACTGGTAACGAACGCTTCATCCTAGAAGAGTGAAAATTGGGCAGCTAATTGGACTTAGTGAACTGATCATTACCACAGAGATCATCAAGGTCGGATGAAAAAAAATTTGCCGAGTATTCAGAAAACAAGTAGTATGTTGGAAGCTTGGAACACCTTTCCAATGAATGTGTTTTACGCAGTCTTTGCTTGTGGCTATTTCAAGAGGAAACAAACCACAAAGACAGAACTTAGAACTACTTTATTTTGTCAAGTTTCAAGGAGCTAGCACAAACCGTGTTTGATTTAGACGTAAAAAACACATCTATCTGTATAGGAGGAAATAGAGTGAAACCTAAAAATTCAAACTGTTACTGGTAACGAACGCTTCATCCTAGAAGAGTGAAAATTGGGCAGATAAGTGGACTTAGTGAACTTATCAGTTTCAGGGAGCTATCACAAACCGTGTTTGATTTAGACTTAAAAAACACATCTATCTGTATAGGAGGAAATGGAGTGAAACATAAAAATTCAAACTGTTACTGGTAACGAACGCTTCCTCCTAGAAGAGTGAAAATTGGGCAGCTAAGTGGACTTAGTGAACTGATCATTACCACAGAGATCATCAAGGTCGGATGAAAAAAAATTTGCCGAGTATTCAGAAAACAAGAGGTATGTTGGAAGCTTGGAACACCTTTCCAATGAATGTGTTTTACGCAGTCTTTGCTTGTGGCGATTTCAAGAGGAAACAAACCACAAAGACAGAACTTAGGACTACTTTATTTTGTCAAGTTTCAAGGAGCTAGCACAAACCGTGTTTGATTTAGACGTAAAAAACACATCTATCTGTATAGGAGGAAATAGAGTGAAACCTAAAAATTCAAACTGTTACTGGTAACGAACGCTTCATCCTAGAAGAGTGAAAATTGGGCAGCTAAGTGGACTTAGTGAACTGATCATTACCACAGAGATCATCAAGTTCGCATGAAAAACAATTTGCCGATTATTAAGAAAACGAGTAGTATTTTGGAAGCTTGGAACACGTTTCCAATGAATGTGTTTTACGCATCTTTGCTTGTGGCTATTCCAAGAGGAAACAAACCACAAAGACAGAACTTAGAACAACTTTATTTTGTCAAGTTTCAATTAGCTAGCAAAAACCGTGTTTGATTTAGACTTCCAAACACATCTATCTATATAGGAGGAAATAGAGTGAAACCTAAAAACTCAAACTGTTTCTGCTAATGAACGCTTCATTATAGAAGAGTGAATATTGGGCAGCTAAGTGGACTTAGTGAAGAGATCATTACCACAGAGATCATCAAGGTCGGATGAAAAAAAATTTGCCGATTATTCAGAAAAACAGTAGTTTTTTGGAAGCTTGGCACACCTTTCCAATGAAGGTGTTTTACGCAGTGTTTGCTTGTGGCTATTTAAGAGGAAACAAACCACAAAGACAGAACTTAGAACTACTTTATTTTGTCAAGTTTCAAAGAGCTAGCACAAACCGTGTTTGATTTAGACGTAAAAAACACATCTATCTGTATAGGAGGAAATAGAGTGAAACCTAAAAATTCAAACTGTTACTGGTAACGAACGCTTCATCCTAGAAGAGTGAAAATTGGGCAGCTAAGTGGACTTAGTGAACTGATCATTACCACAGAGATCATCAAGGTCGCATGAAAAAAAATTTGCCGAGTATTCAGAAAACAAGTTGTATGTTGGAAGCTTGGAACACCTTTCCAATGAATGTGTTTTACGCAGTCTTTGCTTGTGGCTATTTCAAGAGGAAACAAACCACAAAGACAGAACTTAGAACTACTTTATTTTTTCAAGTTTCAAGGAGCTAGCACAAACCGTGTTTGATTTAGACTTAAAAAACACATCTATCTGTATAGGAGGAAATAGAGTGAAACCTAAAAATTCAAACTGTTACTGGGAACGAACGCTTCATCCTAGAAGAGTGAAAACTGGGCAGCTAAGTGGACTTAGTGAACTGATCATTACCACAGAGATCATCAAGGTCGGATGAAAAAAAATTTGCCGAGTATTCAGAAAACCAGTAGTATTTTAGAAGCTTGGAACACCTTTCCAATGAATGTGTTTTACGCAGTCTTTTCTTGTGGCTATTTCAAGAGGAAACAAACCACAAAGACAGAACTTAGAACAACTTTATTTTGTCAAGTTTCAAGGAACTAGCACAAACCGTGTTTGATATAGACTTCCAAACATATCTATCTATATAGGAGGAAATAGAGTGAAACCTAAAAACTCAAACTGTTACTGGTAACGAACGATTCATCCTAGAAAAGTGAAAATTGGGCAGCTAAGTGGACTTAGTGAACTGATCATTACCACAGAGATCATCAAGGTCTGATGAAAAAAAATTTGCCCAGTATTCAGAAAACCAGTAGTTTTTTGGAAGCTTGGCAGACCTTTCAAATGAAGGTGTTTTACCGAGTCTTTGCTTGTGGCTATTTCAAGAGGAAACAAACCACAAAGACAGAACTTAGAACTACTTTATTTTGTCAAGTTTCAAGGAGCTAGCACAAATCGTGTTTGATTTAGACTTAAAAAACACATCTATCTGTATAGGAGGAAATAGAGTGAAACCTAAAAATTCAAACTGTTACTGGTAACGAACGCTTCATCCTAGAAGAGTGAAAATTGGGCAGCTAAGTGGACTTAGTGAACCGATCATTACCACAGAGATCATCAAGGTCGGATGAAATAAAATTTGCCGAGTATTCAGAAAACCAGTAGTATTTTGGAAGCTGGAAGACCTTTCCAATGAATGTGTTTTACGCAGTCTTTGCGTGTGGCTATTTCAAGAGGAATCAAACCACAAAGACTGAACTTAGAACAACTTTATTTTGTCAAGTTTCAAGGAGCTAGCAAAAACCGTGTTTGATATAGACTTCCAAACACATCTATCTATATAGGAGGAAATAGAGTGAAACCTAAAAACTCAAACTGTTACTGGTAACGAACGCTTCATCCTAGAAGAGTGAAAATTGGGCAGCTAAGTGGACTTAGTGAACTGATCATTACCACAGAGATCATCAAGGTCGGATGAAAAAAAATTTGCCGAGTATTCAGAAAACCAGTAGTATTTTGGAAGCTTGGAACACCTTTCCAATGAATGTGTTTTACGCAGTCTTTGCTTGTGGCTATTTCAAGAGGAAACAAACCACAAAGACAGAACTTAGAACTAATTTATTTTGTCAACTTTCAAGGAGCTAGCACAAACCGTGTTTGTTTTAGACTTAAAAAACACATCTATCTGTATAGGAGGAAATAGAGTGAAACCTAAAAATTCAAACTGTTACTGGTAACGAACGCTTCATCCTAGAAGAGTGAAAATTGGGCAGCTAAGTGGACTTAGTGAACTGATCAGTTTCAGGGAGCTATCACAAACCGTGTTTGATTTAGACTTAAAAAACACATCTATCTGTATAGGAGGAAATAGAATGAAACCTAAAAATTCAAACTGTTACTGCTAACGAACGCTTCATCCTAGAAGAGTGAAAATTGGGCAGCTAAGTGGACTTTGTGAACTGAACATTACCACAGAGATCATCAATGTCGGATGAAAAAAAATTTGCCGAGTATTCAGAAAAAAAGTAGTATGTTGGAAGCTTGGAACACCTTTCCAATGAATGTGTTTTACGCAGTCTTTGCTTGTGGCTATTTCAAGAGAAAACAAACCACAAAGACAGAACTTAGAACTACTTAATTTTGTCAAGTTTCAAGGAGCTAGCACTACCGTGTTTGATTTATACGTAAAAAACACATCTATCTGTATAGGAGGAAATAGAGTGAAGCCTAAAAATTCAAACTGTTACTGGTAACGAACGCTTCATCCTAGAAGAGTGAAAATTGGGCAGCTAAGTGGACTTAGTGAACTGATCAGTTTCAGGGAGCTATCACAAACCGTGTTTGATTTAGACTTAAAAAACACATCTATCTGTATAGGAGGAAATAGAGTGAAACCTAAAAATTCAAACTGTTACTGGTAACGAACGCTTCCTCCTAGAAGAGTGAAAATTGGGCAGCTAAGTGGACTTAGTGAACTGATCATTACCACAGAGATCATCAAGGTCGGATGAAAAAAAATTTGCCGAGTATTCAGAAAACAAGTAGTATGTTGGAAGCTTGGAACACCTTTCCAATGAATGTGTTTTACGCAGTCTTTGCTTGTGGCTATTTCAAGAGGAAACAATCCACAAAGACAGAACTTAGAACTACTTTATTTTGTCAAGTTTCAAGGAGCTAGCAAAAACCGTGTTTGATTTAGACTTCCAAACACATCTATCTATATAGGAGGAAATAGAGTGAAATCGAAAAACTCAAACTGTTTCTGCTAATGAACGCTTCATTATAGAAGAGTGAATATTGGGCAGCTAAGTGGACTTAGTGAAGTGATCATTACCACAGAGATCATCAAGGTCGGATGAAAAAAAATTTGCCGATTATTCAGAAAAACAGTAGTTTTTTGGAAGCTTGGCACACCTTTCCAATGAAGGTGTTTTACGCAGTCTTTGCTTGTGGCTATTTCAAGAGGAAACAAACCACAAAGACAGAACTTAGAACTACTTTATTTTGTCAAGTTTCAAGGAGCTAGCACAAACCGTGTTTGATTTAGACTTAAAAAACACATCTATCTGTATAGGAGGAAATAGAGTGAAACCTAAAAATTCAAACTGTTACTGGTAACGAACACTTCATCCTAGAAGAGTGAAAATTGGGCAGCTAAGTGGACTTAGTGAATTGATCATTACCACAGAGATCATCAAGGTCGGATGAAAAAAAATTTGCCGAGTATTCAGAAAACCAGTAGTATTTTAGAAGCTTGGAACACCTTTCCAATGAATGTGTTTTACGCAGTCTTTTCTTGTGGCTATTTCAAGAGGGAACAAACCACAAAGACAGAACTTAGAACAACTTTATTTTGTCAACTTTCAAGGAGCTAGCACAAACCGTGTTTGATATAGACTTCCAAACACATCTATCTATATAGGAGGAAATAGAGTGAAACCTAAAAACTCAAACTGTTACTGGTAACGAACGCTTCATCCTAGAAGAGTGAAAATTGGGCAGCTAAGTGGACTTAGTGAACTGATCATTACCACAGAGATCATCAAGGTCGGATGAAAAAAAATTTGCCCAGTATTCAGAAAACCAGTAGTTTTTTGGAAGCTTGGCACACCTTTCAAATGAAGGTGTTTTACCGAGTCTTTGCTTGTGGCTATTTCAAGAGGAAACAAACCACAAAGACAGAACTTAGAACTACTTTATTTTCTCAAGTTTCAAGGAGCTAGCACAAATCGTGTTTGATTTAGACTTAAAAAACACATCTATCTGTATAGGAGGAAATAGAATGAAACCTAAAAATTCAAACTGTTACTGGTAACGAACGCTTCATCCTAGAAGAGTGAAAATTGGGCAGCTAAGTGGACTTAGTGAACTGATCATTACCACAGAGGTCATCAAAGTCGGATGAAAAAAAATTTGCCGAGTATTCAGAAAACCACTAGTATTTTGGAAGCTTGGAACACCTTTCCAATGAATGTGTTTTACGCAGTCTTTGCTTGTGGCTATTTCAAGAGGAAACAAACCACAAAGACAGAACTTAGAACTACTTTATTTTGTCAAGTTTCAAGGAGCTAGCACAAACCGTGTTTGATTTAGACTTAAAAAACACATCTATCTGTATAGGAGGAAATAGAGTGAAACCTAAAAATTCAAACTGTTACTGGTAACGAACGCTTCATCCTAGAAGACTGAAAATTGGGCAGCTAAGTGGACTTAGTGATCTGATCATTACCACAGAGATCATCAAGGTCGGATGAAAAAAATTTTGCCGATTATTAAGAAAACGAGTAGTATTTTGGAAGCTTGGAACACGTTTCCAATGAATGTGTTTTACACAGTTTTTGCTTGTGGCTATTTCAAGAGGAAACAAAACACAGAGACAGAACTTAGAACAACTTTATTTTGTCAAGTTTCAAGGAGCTAGCACAAACCGTGTTTGATATAGACTTCCAAACACATCTATCTATATAGGAGGAAATAGAGTGAAACCTAAAAACTCAAACTGTTACTGGTAACGAACGCTTCATCCTAGAAGAGTGAAAATTCGGCAGCTAAGTGGACTTAGTGAACTGATCATTACCACAGAGATCATCAAGGTCGGATGAATAAAAATTTGCCGAGTATTCAGAAAACCAGTAGTTTTTTGGAAGCTTGGCACACCTTTCCAATGAAGGTGTTTTACCGAGTCTTTGCTTGTGGCTATTTCAAGAGGAAACAAACCACAAAGACAGAACATAGAACTACTTTATTTGTCAAGTTTGAAGGAGCTAGCACAAACCGTGTTTGATTTAGACTTAAAAAACACATCTATCTGTATTGAGGAAATAGAGTGAAACCTAAAAATTCAAACTGTTACTGGTAACGAACGCTTCATCCTAGAAGAGTGAAAATTGGGCAGCTAAGTGGACTTAGTGAACTGATCATTACCACAGAGATCATCAAGGTCGGATGAAATAAAATTTGCCGAGTATTCAGAAAACCAGTAGTATTTTGGAAGCTTGGAAGACCTTTCCAATGAATGTGTTTTACGAGTCTTTGCTTGTGGCTATTTCAAGAGGAAACAAACCACAAAGACAGAATTTAGAACAACTTTATTTTGTCAAGTTTCAAGGAGCTAGCACAAACCGTGTTTGATTTAGACTTCCAAACACATCTATCTATATAGGAGGAAATAGAGTGAAACCTAAAAACTCAAACTGTTTCTGCTAATGAACGCTTCATTATTGAATAGTGAATATTGGGCAGCTAAGTGGACTTAGTGAAGTGATCATTACCACAGAGATCATCAAGGTCGGATGAAAAAAAATTTGCTGATTATTCAGAAAAACAGTAGTTTTTTGGAAGCTTGGCACACCTTTCCAATGAAGGTGTTTTACGCAGTCTTTGCTTGTGGCTATTTCAAGAGGAAACAAACCACAAAGACAGAACTTAGAACTACTTTATTTTGTCAAGTTTCAAGGAGCTAGCACAAACCGTGTTTGATTTAGACTTAAAAAAACATCTATCTGTATAGGAGGAAATAGAGTGAAACCTAAAAATTCAAACTGTTACTGGTAACGAACGCTTCATCCTAGAAGAGTGAAAATTGGGCAGCTAAGTTGACTTAGTGAACTGATCAGTTTCAGGGAGCTATCACAAACCGTGTTTGATTTAGACTTAAAAAACACATCTATCTGTATAGGAGGAAATAGAGTGAAACCTAAAAATTCAAACTGTTACTGGTAACGAACGCTTCATCCTAGAATAGTGAAAATTGGGCAGCTAAGTGGACTTAGTGAACTGATCATTACCACAGAGATCATCAAGGTCGGATGAAAAAAAATTTGCCGATTATTAAGAAAACGAGTAGTATTTTGGAAGCTTGGAACACGTTTCCAATGAATGTGTTTTACGCAGTGTTTGCTTGTGGCTATTTCAACAGGAAACAAACCACAAAGACAGAACTTAGAACTACTTTATTTTGTCAAGTTTCAAGGAGCTAGCACAAACCGTGTTTGATTTAGACTTAAAAAACACATCTATCTGTATAGGAGGAAATAGAGTGAAACCTAAAAATTCAAACTGTTACTGGTAACGAACGCTTTATCCTAGAAGAGTGAAAATTGGGCAGCTAAGTGGACTTAGTGAACTGATCATTATACAGAGATCATCAAGGTCAGATGAAAAATAATTTGCCGAGTATCAGAAGACCAGTAGTATTTTGGAAGCTTGGCACACCTTTCCAATGAAGGTGTTTTACCCAGTCTTTGCTTGTGGCTATTTCAAGAGGAAACAAACCACAAAGACAGAACTTAGAACTACTTTATTTTGTCAAGTTTCAAGGAGCTAGCACAAACCGTGTTTGATTTAGACTTAAAAAACACATCTATCTGTATAGGAGGAAAGAGAGTGAAACCTAAAAATTCAAACTGTTACTGGTAACGAACGCTTCATCCTAGAAGAGTGAAAATTGGGCAGCTAAGTGGACTTAGTGAACTGATCATTACCACAGAGATCATCAAGGTCGGATGAAATAAAATTTGCCGAGTATTCAGAAAACCAGTAGTATTTTGGAAGCTGGAAGACCTTTCCAATGAATGTGTTTTACGCAGTCTTTGCTTGTGGCTATTTCAAGAGGAAACAAACCACAAAGACAGAACTTAGAACTACTTTATTTTGTCAAGTTTCAAGGAGCTAGCACAAACCGTGTTTGATTTAGACTTCCAAACACATCTATCTATATAGGAGGAAATATAGTGAAACCTAAAAACTCAAACTGTTACTGGTAACGAACGCTTCATCCTAGAAGAGTGAAAATTGGGCAGCTAAGTGGACAAAGTGAACTGATCATTACCACAGAGATCATCAATGTCGGATGAAAAAAAATTTGCCGAGTATTAGAAAACCAGTAGTATTTTGGAAGCTTGGAACACCTTTCCAATGAATGTGTTTTACGCATTCTTTGCTTGTGGCTATTTCAAGAGGAAACAAACCACAAAGACAGAACTTAGAACTACTTTATTTTGTCAAGTTTCAAGGAGTTAGCACAAACCGTGTTTAATTTAGACTTAAAAAACACATCTATCTGTATAGGAGGAAAGAGAGTGAAACCTAAAAATTCAAACTGTTACTGGTAACGAACGCTTCATCCTAGAAGAGTGAAAATTGGGCAGCTAAGTGGACTTAGTGATCTGATCATTACCACAGAGATCATCAAGGTCGGATGAAAAAAATTTTGCCGATTATTAAGAAAACGAGTAGTATTTTGGAAGCATGGAACACGTTTCTATTGAATGTGTTTTACACAGTCTTTGCTTGTGGCTATTTCAAGAGGAAACAAAACACAAAGACAGAACTTAGAACAACTTTATTTTGTCAAGTTTCAAGGAGCTAGCACAAACCGTGTTTGCTATAGACTTCCAAACACATCTATCTATATAGGAGGAAATAGAGTGAAACCTAAAAACTCAAACTGTTACTGGTAACGAACGCTTCATCCTAGAAGAGTGAAAATTGGGCAGCTAAGTGGACTTAGTGAACTGATCATTACCACAGAGATCATCAAGGTCGGATGAAAAAAAATTTGCCGAGTATTCAGAAAACCAGTAGTTTTTTGGAAGCTTGGCACACCTTTCAAATGAAGGTGTTTTACCGAGTCTTTGCTTGTGGCTATTTCAAGAGGAAACAAACCACAAAGACAGAACATAGAACTACTTTATTTGTCAAGTTTCAAGGAGCTAGCACAAACCGTGTTTGATTTAGACTTAAAAAACACATCTATCTGTATAGGAGGAAATAGAGTGAAACCTAAAAATTCAAACTGTTACTGGTAACGAACGCTTCATCCTAGAAGAGTGAAAATTGGGCAGCTAAGTGGACTTAGTGAACTGATCATTATACAGAGATCATCAAGGTCGGAAAAAAAAAAAAATTGCCGAGTATCAGAAGTCCAGTAGTATTTTGGAAGCTTGGAACACCTTTCCAATGAATGTGTTTTACGCAGTCTTTGCTTGTGGCTATTTCAAGAGGAAACAAACCACAAAGACAGAACTTAGAACTAATTTATTTTGTCAACTTTCAAGGAGCTAGCAGAAACCGTGTTTGATTTAGACTTAAAAAACAAATCTATCTGTATAGGAGAAAATAGAGTGAAACCTAAAAATTCAAACTGTTACTGGTAACGAATGCTTCATCCTAGAAGAGTGAAAATTGGGCAGCTAAGTGGACTTAGTGAACTGATCAGTTTCAGGGAGCTATCACAAACCGTGTTTGATTTAGACTTAAAAAACACATCTATCTGTATAGGAGGAAATAGAGTGAAACCTAAAAATTCAAACTGCTACTGGTAACTTACGCTTCATCCTAGAAGAGTGAAAATTGGGCAGCTAAGTGGACTTAGTGAACTGATCATTACCACAGAGATCATCAAGGTCGGATG